>NW_024108805.1:0-43013 GCF_013358895.1 Oreochromis aureus | reverse complement strand
AAACACTCCTGTTGTTGTTGACATTTACAGGCTGTGTACAAAATGCCACAGTCTTCAAATTCATGCCAACTAATATTTTTACGTCCACTAGATGTCCTACTAGAGCAAATGAAGCTTCAAGACGCTTTGCGCTGGGGTGAACCAATTGGATGAAAAGCTTCAGTGCTTCATGAAGCTTCATCTGCCCATCACTAGCCTAAGCTACAAAACGTGCGGGCGACGACGATAAAGTTTTTCTAGCTCCTCAAGAAATAAAATTGTCCAAACAACGGAGCAACATTTCTGGGTCCATTTTAAAGTTTTCGCACTGTGGCGCTAGCGACGGAAAAACACGCAAGTAAGGGCGGAGTTGAAGGCTAGGAGGCTGTCCACAGCCCATCTGTTATGTTGTATACTCATTGTTTGTTCAATAAAGTTTCTATGGAGAAAAAAAGGGGGCTGTCCACAGCCGCTCACTTCCTGACTACCCGTCCGTCTAAGGACACTACCTTGTGACGTAGGTAGGTAGTGTCCTTATGAGCATCCTTCCCCTGAATTCGGACACGGCACAGGATTTACTCTGCTATACAGTACCTGTACCTATGACGGGGCGTGCCCACCTGTTCCTCGTTACCTGCACTTTGTGTCCCCGGCTCTGCTGTGCAGTCGAACAGTTCAGGCCAGAGTTTTTAAAAACTCGCTGTAATATCAGAACCTGCTGAATGTTTCCAGCTCCGTCCTCCAGTGAGTCTTTTCTATGTTAGTTGTTAGTTTTGTTTAGTTATGTGTGCCTATGCAAGAGGCACACATATTACTATTCGTCGGATTTATTATGTGTGCCTATGCCTATGCCAAGAGGCACACATATTACTATTCGTCGGATTTATTATTCTTATTATGTGTGCCTATGCCAAGAGGCACACATATTACTATTCCTCGGATTTATTATTATTATGTGTGCCTATGCCAAGAGGCACACATATTACTATTCGTCGGATTTATTATTATGTGTGCCTATGACAAGAGGCACACATATTACTATTCGTCGGATTTATTATGTGTGCCTATGCCAAGAGGCACACATATTACTATTCCTCGGTTTTATTATTATTATTATTATTATTATTATTATTCTCCAGTTTCCGCCTGAAATTTTGCAGCGAATCTCGCCTCGCAGTTTTGAGACAAGCTTCATATATGTTACCTCATTTTGTGCGGCGGATCTGGAATGGTGTGCTATGACTTTTGGTGTTTATGAATTTTATAGTTTTTAAATATTAATATTTTAGTGAAAATTTTCCCTCCTCCTCTGCCAAACAGTTTTGACATTAGGGTTACATATGTTAGATCATTTTGTGCGGCTGGAGCTGGACTATTATGTTATGACTTTTGGTGTTTATAACTTTTATAGTTTTTAAATATTAATATTTTAGTGCAAATTTAGGCCAATTCATCTTTTGGCGCCAAATAAACAGACTTCATTTGTGGTGTGTTGGCTCTCTCTAGTGGTATGCCGGGAGTGGTACAGCCTGTGTACCCTTATTTGGATTACCGTAATGATGACAATTTCAATGGTGCGCACAGCGTCGCTGCTTTCAGGAGCCCTTGGAATTTTAACGTTATGCAAATCATTCAAAAGTTACGGTAATGCTTGGTGGAAAACTCAATATCCCACAATTCATAGCACGCCTCTACAGAGTGAACAATGGCGGCCACCACTTCGTTTTATATGTCTTTTATTCGTGTTTCTAGGTCACAAAATAAGCTTTTAAGATATTTTCAGGCGAGAATGTAGGTGTGTAAACTTCAAATATCTGCTTGTTTTATCAAGACATCCCATATTTAGCGACAGTGCTCTGACTACGTCGGTCCTGCCTGACAGCTAGCCGGCTACCTAGCTGGCTACCTAGCTAGCTGCCGCACTTGGCTGCAAATGGATAGCGAGGGGACTCTCTCTGTCGTTTCACCTCCCTGGTCTCTCGCAAATGCTCGCATAGAATCGGAGTTACAGCTGGATGTGGAAAAAATAACTGAGTTGTTTGGTGGTGGAGCTACAACAGAGGGCAGCTACCCACCGTGTGTGACAGAAAGGACATGCCGCCAACGAGACATATGAGGCCGGGCAGGCGATTGCTAACGCGGTGGTCAATCATGGATCAGGGAAAGCGAAGGCAGGAGCGTGAGGTGAACTGAATTTCAGGTAAGAAGTTATGAACTGCACTCTATTTGGGTCAGATATAAACCGAGTTTAGGTGTAGTTTATTTAGCAGCAGTTCTCTTATGTGTTGCTGATAGCTGGCTAGCTAGCTAGCGCCGCTAGCATAGTTAGCTTCGCGCCGCTAGCAACCCTTCGTGAAAAAAGCACCCAGGCTTGGCTTATATTGAGGCGGGTGAAACTCGTGTCAGCACCGGTCGCTCTCTATTTGGGTCAGATATAAACCGAGTTTAGGTGTAGTTTATTTAGCAGCAGTTCTCTTATGTGTTGCTGATAGCCGGCTAGCTAGCTAGCGCCGCTAGCATAGTTAGCTCGCGCCGCTAGCAACCCTTCGTGAAAAAGCACCCAGGCTTGGCTTATATTGAGGCGGGTGAAACTCGTGTCAGCACCCGGTCGCTCTCTATTTGGGTCAGATATAAACCGAGTTTAGGTGTAATTTATTTTCGTTGACCTTTACAATCGTAATGCCACGGGAGTTTATATACAGCTGTGTGCGTACTAAGTTACTGACGTTGGACTTTATTTTATTCATTAGGGTTAGTTCATAGAGTTGCCGTGCCGTACAAACGGAATCGTCCCCACATTCAGAGAAAACATTATGATTTATTCTGTCGTTACGAAGCCTCCCTGTCATTCTCTCGCGTGTTGAAACGTCAATCATGAAACTGATCAATGATCGGCTGTTCGCTCTTATTTATCGCGCTAAACAACAGCAGCACGTTTAAGCTTGATCAGCTGTTGTTAGAATTCTTTTGATTTTAATTTCTAGTATCAGCTGATGTTTGCTGGAGCATGAAGATGAAATCAGGAGATGTCCTTACTGAATCATCAGAGCTGAACTGGTGATGGAGAAACAGGTTTACACTTTAGGTGACATGAATGAGTTGAAGGAAGTTATGAGTTGTTTCTGAGAGACAAAGACCAAGCTCCTTTTTTGTGTAGCTGACAGCTGGTAACTGTGCAGGGGCGGATCTAGCAAAGCTTTTGGGGAGGGAGCTAGGGCATTAACAGAGAAAGGTGGACACAAAGATATACTTTTCTTTCTTACTCTCATATAAAATATTTAGCTTTTATTAAATAGTTATCTGAATCTCACAACCAAAGTTTGTATAATAATACACAGGATTGGCTGTAGACCATTGTTCATAATTCAGAACACTGTGTAAAAATAACAAAAAACAAAAAGTGAATGCATGTGTGAAAAGTGGTCTATAATGTAATGCTTCAAAGTGTGTTCATGCAAACATTGTCGGGTCTGCCGTGGTACAATGGGACTTCTGCTCATGAACCTGTGTGCACAGCGTCTGCAAATCGGCGCTGTACAAAGTAACTTCATCTTTACACAAAACTGTAAGCTGTCATCTGTGAAGCGTGAGCGGTGTTTGTTTTACCATAGTTCATGGTGGAGAATGGCTGCTCTTCTGAGTTTTGCTCTCTGTAGCCGTATGAATGGCAAACTACAGTGATTAGCAGCGGCATAGGCACACATAAAATTTCTTCTGAAATTTTCGCTTTTCTAGTTATTATTATTATTATTCTTCAGTTTCCGCCTGAAATTTTGCAGCGAACTTCGCCCGCGCAGTTTTGAGACAAGCTTCATATATATTACCTCATTTTGTGCGGCTGGATCAGGAATGGTGTGCTATGACTTTTGGTGTTTATAACTATTATAGTTTTTAAATATTAATATTTTAGTGAAAATTTTCCCGCTTCTCTGCCAAACAGTTTTGAAAATAGGGTTACATATGTTAGATCATTTTGTGCGGCTGGAGCTGGACTAGTATGGTATACACTTTTGGTGTTTATGACTTTTATAGTTTTTGAAATATTTAGATTTTAGTGCAAATTTAGGCCAATTTCCATAGAAACAGACTTTATTTGTGGTGGGTTGGCTCTCTCTAGTGGTATACCGGGAGTAGTACGGCTGAAAATCTGTATGCTTGTTACAAAACTCCATATCCCATAATTCATAGCACCCTCTTCCGAGTTAAACAATGGCGGACACCACTGCTTTTATATGTCTTTTATTCGTGTTTCTAGGTCACAAAATACACTTTTAAGATATTTTCAGGCGAGAATGTAGGTGTGTAAACTTCAAATATCTGCTCGCTTTATCAAGACATCCCATATTAGCGACAATTCTCTTAAGTGTTGCTGATAGCCGGCCAGTTAGCTAGCGCCGCTTAGCTTAGCTAGCTAGCGCCCTTCGTGAAAAACCACCCAGGCTTGGCTGATAGTGAGGTGGCTAAAATTTGTTTAATCGCCCGATCGCTCGGCAAGGGTCTGTGTCTTAGCTGGACTTATTTTTCGTTTATATGGGCCGATGATGCTGGTCGATGTGGAAAAAATAACTGAGTTGTTTGGTGGTGGAGCTACAACAGAGGGCAGCTATCCACCGTGTGTGACAGAAAGGACATGCCGCGAACGAGACATACAAGGCGGTGAGGCTACCGCCGATCGTCCGGTGTTTGCTAACGCGGAGGTCAATCGTGGATCAGGGAAAGCGAAGGCAGGAGCGTGAGGTGAACTGAATTTCAGGTAAGAAGTTATGACCTGCACTCTATTTGGGTCAGATATAAACCGAGTTTAGGTGTAGTTTATTTAGCAGCAGTTCTCTTATGTGTTGCTGATAGCCGGCTGGCTAGCTAGCTAGCGCCGCTAGCTTAGCTAGCTAAGCGGCTAGCGACCCTTCGTGAAAAACCACCCAGGCTTGGCTGATAGTGAGGTGGCTAAAATTTGTTTAATCGCCCGATCGCTCGGCAAGGGTCTGTGTCTTAGCTGGACTTATTTTTCGCTTTATATGGGCCGATGATGCTGGTCGATGTGGAAAAAATAACTGAGTTGTTTGGTGGTGGAGCTACAACAGAGGGCAGCTATCCACGGTGTGTGACAGAAAGGACATGCCGCGAACGAGACATACAAGGCGGTGAGGCTACCGCCGATCGTCCGGTGTTTGCTAACGCGGAGGTCAATCGTGGATCAGGGAAAGCAAAGGCAGGAGCGTGAGGTGAACTGAATTTCAGGTAAGAAGTTATGACCTGCACTCTATTTGGGTCAGATATAAACCGAGTTTAGGTGTAGTTTATTTAGCAACAGTTCTCTTACGTGTTGCTGATAGCCGGCTGGCTAGCTAGCTAGCGCCGCTAGCTTAGCTAGCTAGCGCGCTACCGACCTTCGTGAAAAACCACCCAGGCTTGGCTGATAGTGAGGTGGCTAAAATTTGTTTAATCGCCCGATCGCTCGGCAAGGGTCTGTGTCTTAGCTGGACTTATTTTTCGTTTATATGGTCTGATGATGCTGGTCGATGTGGAAAAAATAACTGAGTTGTTTGGTGGTGGAGCTACAACAGAGGGCAGCTATCCACCGTGTGTGACAGAAAGGACATGCCGCGAACGAGACATACAAGGCGGTGAGGGTACCGCCGATCGACCGTGTTTGCTAACGCGGAGGTCAATCGTGGATCAGGGAAAGCGAAGGCAGGAGCGTGAGGTGAACTGAATTTCAGGTAAGAAGTTATGACCTGCACTCTATTTGGGTCAGATATAAACCGAGTTTAGGTGTAGTTTATTTTCGTTGTGCTGACTTTTTCAATCACTTACAATAACTCGTACTGCGTGCTAGCTAGCACTACGGAGTTTGTATACAGCTGTGTGCGCGCTAAGTTACCGATGTTACCGATGTTGAACTTTATGACAGCCTTCCCTGTCATTCTCTCGCCTGTTGAAACTTCAGTCATGAAACTGATCAATGATCGGCTTTTCTCTCTTGTTTGTTTATCACGCTAAACAACAGCAGCACGTTTAAGCTTGATCAGCTGTTGTTAGAATTCTTTTGATTTTAATTTCTAGTATCAGCTGATGTTTGCTGGAGCATGAAGATGAAATCAGGAGATGTCCTTACTGAATCATCAGAGCTGAACTGGTGATGGAGAAACAGGTTTACCCTTAGGTGACATGAATGAGTTGAAGGGAAGTTATGAACTGTTTCTGACAGACAAATATACACCAAGCTCCTTTTTTGTGTAGCTGACAGCTGGTAACTGTGCAGGGGCGGATCTAGCAAAGCTTTTGCCAGGGGGCCAGGTAGGGCATTAACAGAGAAAGGTGGACACAAAGATATACTTTTCTTTCTTACTCTCATATAAAATATTTAGCTTTTATTAAATAGTTATCTGAATCTTACAACCAAAGTTTGTATAATAATACACAAGATTGGCTGTAGACCATTGTTCATCATTCAGAACACTGTGTAAAAATAACAAAAGACAAAAAGTGAATGCAAAAGTGCATAAATATTTATTTTACATGTTTGATGTGTGTGGCGGGGCGTGGTCTGCAGTGCCGCTGCAGGGGAGGTGGACCCACCTGAGCGGCATCTGCAATCATGCCTCTCGGGCGTTGTCTGTGCTCTCTCGGCTGTTTTTAGGGTGTGTGTCGGGCTGTAAGTTGAAAAGCTACAGCCGGTTGTGTGGGTACACCAACCATGTGTGAAAAGTGGTCCATAACGTAATGCTTCAAAGCGTGTTCGTGCAAACATTGTCGGGTCTGCCGTGGTACAATGGGGACTTCTGCTCATGAACCTCTGTGCACAGCGTCTGCAAATCGGGGCTCTACAAAGCAACTTCATCTTTACACAAAACTGTAAGCTGTCATCTGTGAAGTGTGAGCGGTGTTTGTTTTTACCATAGTTCATGGTGGAGAATGGCTGCTCTTCTGAGTTTTGCCCTAAGCAGCCGTAAGAATGGCAAACTACACAGATTAGCAGCGGCATAGGCACACATAAAATTTCTTCAGAAATTTTCGCTTTCTAGTTATTATTGTGTGGATGCCCTTAAAGGGCTTCCACACTATTGAGTTCCTGTTTCTCTTTATTGTGTGGATGCCCTAAAAGGGCTTCCACACTATTGAGTTCCTGTTTCTCTTTATTCTTTATTATACTTTATTCTGGTTGCTTCCGTGACGTTTTTGCCGCTTAACTACTGCTTCAGTTTTCAGCCGATTTTCACCGTTCAAACTCTATACTGTTCTGCTCTTTCTGCTGACGTAGGCTATGACTTTTAGTGTTTATTACTGTTATACTTTTTAAAATATTACACTTTTTCCTTTAATTTGTCCCATTGAAATGAATGGAAATCTTCAGAAATTCTGCTAAAACTTGCTTGTTTTTGAAACTTAACTACTTTGTCATACTTTCACCCAGAAACTCCATTCAAACTTTAAAATGTTCTCAAATTATTGGGCTATTCCTGTCTGATTCAGCTTTTTCAGACCTTCTACCGTTTAAATCTTATCTCTCTTAAGTTTTCAGTTGCAAAATTGTGATTTTCAGAAAATACATGCGTTGTTATGGTTGCTATGCAATTAACTCAGAGTGGACAGTGAAACTTTCTGAATTTTCACCACTTGTCTGAACAACTTCATGCTACTCGCTCAATTTCCACTCAACCCCACAAATTATACATCAAAACGTAGGTATTTTTGCTGGCTTTCAGAAAATGTCACTATCATTCTTGTGGGACTTATAGATGTTTTGCAAATCTCCTTAGAGTAACATAAAGTCTGAAAACTCTCCATAGAAACTCAATGGAGAGTTTCTTCAAAATCAGCTTGGAATTCTCTAATGAGAGGCATTTTCAAATCGTCATATCTCCTTAACGAAACAAAGTTGAGACATGAGGCTTGTGCAAATATATCTTCAGACACTCCTGATGCTCACAATTCAAGAAGTTTTTCTCACCTATTACCGTTCTGAGATGAGTTACACTTGTTTGAGGGTAGGAAATTCATCATTCGCTCAGATCTGTTCAGATTTCAAACTCTGGAAATGCGGCACTTTTTTTCTCTCGTCATATCTTTTGATGGATTTCCACAGAGACCTGAAAATTTCCATGACTGTTCACCAAAGCCTGCTGTTTCTTACGGTGAAAGAATGATTTTGATGCTCCATATAGATTTAGAGTTACAAAACGTTGTTTGAGGGCAAGTCAAGGCAGTTTTGCTTTGCCTCTACTCAGTTACAGTGTATTACAAGTCATATATCTTCAATAATTTATAGTTTATCTCTGAATTATGAAGACCTGTAGATTCCCAATCTCTTCTGAACAAAACGGTGTCAGAATGAGCGTTCTAGCCCCTACGGTTAGGAAATTATGGCCATTTGTTCGAGGGGAGTCCTGAATGTGAGAAATACACTGAAGAAGACTCACACCTCTCTCTGTGACTGTGTGTGTAAGGGCTGATTACAGCAGGTGCAGCCAATTTAGCTGACCTAGATATACCAAGCCCAGACTCTTAACAGCCACTGTTCCCTTTAGGCTCTGTGTATGTGTGTGTATCAATATTTCTCCCATGTTAAAGTATTACTCCTCCATAATAGTATTTCTGCTAAATCAAAGTACTTCTACTACATCTTAGTACTTCTGCTCAATCATAGTAATTCTGGGTAATCATAGTATTTTTGCCAAATCATGGTATTTGTGCCAAATCATGGTTTTTGTGTCAAATCATGACATTTCTGATATGTTATAGTATTACTAGTAGGCGGAGGTATTTCTGTTATGTTATAGTATATGTGCTGAATATAGTATATCTGCCAAATCATAGTATTTATCCCAAATCATAGTATTTATGCAAAATTGCAGTATTTCTGCTAAAAAGCAGAAATAGTACCTTTAGCAGAAATTTCTGTCAAAAGATATTATTTATGTTAAAACATAGTATTTCTGCTAAATCATAGTATTTGTGCCAAATCATAGTATTTGTACTAAGTCATAGTACTTGTGCCAAATCATAGTATTTGTACCCAATCATAGTATTTCTGCCATATCATTGTATTTGTGCCAAATCATGGTATTTGTGCCCAATTAAAATTTCTGTTATGTTATAGTATTACTACTAAGTCGTAGAATTTCTGTTATGTTATAGTATATCTGCTGATTATAGTATATGTGCCAAGTCATAGTATTTATAGCAAATCATAGTATTTGTGCCCAAACATAGTATTTCTTGCCAAATTGTAGTATTTGTGCAAAACATACTATGTCTGCAAAATCACAGTATATCTGTTATGTTATAGTATTACTACTAATGCATAGTATTTCTACCAAATCATAGTATTCCTTCAAAATCATAGTATTACTGCAATTTCATAGTATTTGAGCGAAATCGTAGTATTCGTGCACAAACATATTGTCTGTTAAATCACAGTATATCTGTTATGTCATAGTATTACTACTAAGGCATAGTATTTCTACCTAATCATGGTATACCTTCAAAATTATAGTATTACTGCAATTTCATAGTATTTGAGCAAAATCGTAGTATATGTGCAAAACATACTATGTCTGCTAAATCACAGTATATCTGTTATGTTAAAGTATTAGTACTAAGTCACAGTATTTCTGCCAATTCGTAGTATTTGTACTAAATCATGGTACTAGTGCCAAATCATAGTATTTTTGCAAATCATAGTATTCGAACCAAAACATAGTAGTATTTGTATGCGAAGTCATAGTATTTCTTCTAAATCATAGTATTTCAATCAAATCTCAGTAGTTGTGCTAAAACGCAGTATTATTGCCAAATCATAGTATTTGTACTGAAACATAGTGTTTGTGCCAATAAGAGTATTTCTACTAAATCATAGTACTTGTGCCAAATCATAGTATTTCTGCCACATTGTGCTAGTTGTGCAAAAACATAGACTGTCTGCAAAATCATAGTATATCTGTTATGTTATAGTATTACTACTAAGGCATAGTATTTCTACCAAATCATAGTATTCCTTCAAAACCATAGTATTACTGCAATTTCACAGTATTTGAGCGAAATCGTAGCATATGTGCAAAAACATACTATGTCTTCAACATCACAGTATATCTGTTATGTTATAGTATTACTACTAAGTCACAGTATTTCTGCCAATTCGTAGTATTTGTACTAAATCATACTACTCGTGCCAAATCATAGTATTCAAATCAAAATATAGTATTTGTACCAAAGCATTGTATTTGTACAAAGTACAGTATTTCTGCCAAATCATAGAATTACTGCAATTTCATAGTATTTTGAGGAATCCCTTTTGTTATAGTATTACTTCTAAGTCGTAGTATTTCTGCTTTGTCATAGTATTTGTACTGAAACATAGTATTTCTGCTAAATCATAGTATTTCTCTCATCTTAAAGTACTCAATTATAATATTTGTGCCAAAGTTTAGTATTTCTGCCAAATCATATTATCTCTGCTAAATCATAGTGTCTGCCAAATCATAGTATTTGTGCCAAATTATGGGATTTTGCCAAAACATGGTACTTGTGCCAAATTATAGTATTTGTGCCCAGTTAATATTTCTGTTATGTTATAGTATTACTACTAAGTCGTAGAATTTCTGTTATGTTCTGCCAAATCATAGTATTACGGCTATTTCAAAGTATTTGAGTGAAATTACAGTGTTTCTGCAAAACATTGTATTTCTGCTAAATCATAGTATTTCTGTTATCTTAAAGTACTTGCACTCAATTATAGTATTTGTGCCAAAACATAGTATTGCTGCTATATCATAGTATTTGAGCCAAATCATAGTATATGTCCTAAAACATAGTATTTCTGCCAAATCATACTATTTGTCCTAAAGCATAGTATTTCAACAAAATCACAGTACTTCTGCTATGTTATAGTATTTGTGCTTGTAGAAAAACCTGTGTTATTGTGAGCTACATTACCCAGCAGCCTCTGAGCAGTGAGGGAATTCATGGGACTTCTGAGCTAGATGGTCTTCCTTCATTCCTGGGCTAACGATTGAGGAGAGAGCTGCTGGGAAGGGGAGCAAATAGCCCATCCTGTATTTGTTGGGGATGGTGTGTGTCACATAAACGTGAGTTAATGTTCCATGCTTAAGATGTTTACCCTGCTACTTGTGTGTATTGGTTTTAGTTACCTTTAGCGTATGTGCTAGTTAGCAATAGCTATGGCAGCACAGTTATTTGATTGTTTTAGGCTTGTTCCTGCTTTGTTTGTTCCCCCTGCAAATTTATGTGAATTTGTACACTGTAATATCGCTGTATTATGTAGTGGCTAAGTAGGAGGCTGACTGTTACTAAGTGCATCAGTGTACATAGGTCATCTCTTGTGTTGGAGTGCCCTCTTGTGGCGCCTTTTGGGTAGTGCCTTAGTAAACGTGAACACTGCAAAGAAGTGGTATCAGACTGGTTTGTAGTGGAGGAATTTGTTGCCAGTTTCTTTCATCTGTAATCCGTATTCATGTTGTAATGTAGTAACTTTTGTGGCACAAATACCACAATATGGCAGAAATACTATGTTTTGGCACAAATACTTTGATTTGGTATACTTTAGCTTCTTCACCCCTTTTCAGCAAAATTTTCATTTTTTCACCCCTTTTCAGCACAAATTCCAGCTTTTTGGGCTGTTTTCAGGAAAAAAAACTCTTTTCAGCAGAAACTCTGCTGATTCACCTCTTTCAGCGCAACGTTCTGCTTCTTTGCCTCTTTTCTGCAGAAATTCTCCTGATTCACCTCTTTTCTGCACAATTCTCAGCAGCTTCTGCTGATTTCAGCAGAATTGTCAGTCTATCCACCTCTTCTTTGAGAGAATGAGTTTGGCTCAGTGAGATGAGTAGCTGCCTTGAGACCAGGAAGGCCAGGTTCAAATCCTGCTCATGGCAAAATTTCTTTTCACCACTTTTCAGCAAAAATTTGTGCTTCTTCACCTGTTTTCAGGTATTTGTAGTATTTCGTAGTATTTGTACTCAATCATAATATTTCTGCTAAATCATACTATTCCTGCCAAATCATAGTATTTGTACTGAAACATAGTATTTCTGCCCAATCATAGTATTTGTACTAAATCATAGTACTTGTGCCGAATCATAGTATTTCTGCCATATTATAGTATTTGTGTAAAAACAGAATGTCTGCATAATCACAGTATATCTGTTATGTTATAGTATTACTTCTAAGTCGTAGACTTTCTGTTATGTTATAGTATATCTGCTGAATATAGTATATGTGCCAAATCATAGTATTTATAGCAAATCATAGTATATGTGCCAAATCATAGTATTTATAGCAAATCATAGTATTTGTGCCAAAGCATCGTATTTGTATGGAGTCATAGTATTTCTTCTAAATCATATGTTAAAGTATATGTGCTGAATATAGTATATGTGCCAAATCGTAGTATTTAAAGCAAATCATAGTATTTGTACTAAAACATAGTATTTCTGCCATATTATAGTATTTCTGTAAAAACAGAATGTCTGCATAATCACAGTATATCTGTTATGTTATAGTATTGCTACTAAGTCACAGTATTTCTGCCAATTAAGTAGTATTTGTACCCAATCATAGTATTTCTGCTAAATCATACTATTTCTGCCCAATCATAGTATTTGTACTAAATCATAGTACTTGTGCCGAATCATAGTATTTCTGCCATATTGTGGTATTTGTGCAAAAACATAGACTGTCTGCAAAATCATACTATATCTGTTATGTTATAGTATTACTACTAAGTCGTAGACTTTCTGTTATGTTATAGTATATCTGCTGAATATAGTATATGTGCCAAATCATAGTATTTAAAGCAAATCATAGTATTTGTACTAAAACATAGTATTTCTGCCATATTATACTATTTGTGTAAAAACAGAATATCTGCATAATCACAGTATATCTGTTATGTTATAGTATTACTACTAAGGCATAGTAATTTTCAAAATCAGAGTGTTTCTGCAGAAACATAGTATTTCTGGTAAATTATAGTATTTCTAATAAATCATAGTATTTCTGCCAAATCATAGTATTTGTTTCAAATCATAGCATTCGAACTAAATCATAGTATTTGTGCCAAAACATTGTATTTGTACAAAGTCATAATATTTTAATCAAATCTCAGTAGTTGTGCTAAAACGCAGTATTATTGCCAAATCATAGTATTTGTACCCAAACATATCAGTTCAACTTATTTAACTCTTCTCAAGACCACAACACCTCTTCTTCACCCAGTTTCAGCAGAATTGTGAGTTTCACACCCCTTTTCAACACAAATCCCGGCTTTTCAGGTGTTTTCAGCAGAAATCTGTTTTTAGCAGAAATTCTGCTGTTTCACCTGTTTTCAGTGCAACTTTCTGCTTCTTTACCTGTTTTCAGTAGAAATTCTGCTGATTCACCTATTTTAAGCAGAATTTTCAGCCTTTCACCTCTTATCAGTACAAGTCTCAGTATCTTCTGGTCATTTCAGAAGAAACTTTTCCCCTCTTTTCAGTACAAATTTCTTTACCCCTTTTAAGCAGAATCTTTGCCTTTTCACCGCTTTTCAGCAAAAAATTCTGCTTCTTCAGCTCTTTTCAGCAGAATTTTTCAGTTTCTTTACTGCCATACAATTTTTAGCAGCTTTTCATCTTTTTCAGTCATTTTCAGCAGACAGCTTCAGCGTTAAGGCATCCACACAGCATTTTCGCAGGAAATGCAGATTTTTCTAGTTGTGTGGATGCCCTAAAAGGGCTTCCACACTATTGAGATCCTGTTTCTCTTTCTTCTTTATTATTGTGTGGATGCCCTAAAAGGGCTTCCACACTATTGAGTTCCTGTTTCTCTTTATTCTTTATTATTCTTCAAGTTGCTTCCGTACGTTTTTTGCCGTCTATCTACTGCCTCAGTTTTCAGCCGATTTTCTCAGTTCAAACTCTATACTGTTCTGCTCTTTCTGCTAATGTGTGCTATGACTTTTGGTGTTTATTACTATTATACTTTTTAAAATATTACACTTTTTTCCTTTAATTTGTCCCATTGAAATGAATGGAAAACTTCCACAATTCTGCTAAAACTTGCTTGTTTTTGAAACTTAACTACTTTGTCATACTTTCACCTAGAAACTCCATTCAAACTTTAAAATGTTCTCAGACTATTGGGCTATTCCTGAATGATTCAGCTTTTTCAGATCTTCTACCGTTTTAATTTTATACCTCTTTAAGTTTTCAGTTGCAAAATTGTGATTTTTCAGAAAATACATGCGTTGTTATGGTTGCTATGCAATTAACTCAGAGTGTGCACTCGTCCTTTCTGAATTTTCTCTTCATGTCTGAACAACTTCTTGCTACTCGCTCAATTTCCACTCAACCCCACAAATTACACATCAAAACGTAGGTATTTTTGCTGGCATTCAGAAAATGTCACTATCATTGTTGTGGGACTTATAGACTTTTTGCAAATCTCCTCAGAGTAACATAAAGTCTCAAAACTCTCCATAGAAACTCAATGGAGAGTTTCTTCAAAATCAACGCTTGAATTCTCTAATGAGAGGCATTTTCAAATCGTCATATCTCCTTAACGAAACAAAGTTGAGACATGACGCTTGTGCCAATATATCTTCAGGCATCCCTGATGCTCACAATTCAAGAATTTTTTTCCTCACCTATTACCGTTTGGCCATGAATTACACATGTTTGAGGATAGGAAATTTATCCCTCGCTCAGATTTCTTCAGATTTCAAACTCTGGAAATGAGGCACTTTTTTTCTCTCGTCATATCTTTTGCTGGATTTAAACAGAGACCTGAAAATTTCCATGACTGTTCACCAAAGCCTGCTGTTTCTTACGGTGAAAGAATGATTTTGATGCTCCATATAGATTTAGAGTTAGAAAACGTTGTTTGAGGGCAAGTCAAGGCAGTTTTGCTTTGCCTCTACTCAGTTACAGTGTATTACAAGTCATATATCTTTAATAATTTATATTTTATCTTGGAATTATGAAGACCTCCAGATTCCCCATCTCTTCTGAACAAAACGGTGTCAGAATGACCGTTCTATCTCCTACGGTTAGCAAATTATGGCCATTTGTTCAAGGGAATCCTGAATGTGAGAAATACACTGAAGAAAACCCATAGCTCTCTCTGTGTCTGTGTGTGTAAGTGCTGATTACAGCAGGTGCAGCCAATTTAGCTGACCTAGATATACCAAGCCCAGACTCTTAACAGCCCCTGTACACTTTGCTCTCTGTGTATGTGTGTGTGTGAGTATCAATATTTCTCCCATGTTAAAGTATTACTCCTCCATAATAGTATTTGTGCTAAATCAAAGTACTTCTACTACATCTTAGTACTTCTGCTCAATCATAGTATTTCTGCTAAATCATAGTATTTTTGAAAAATCATGGTATTTGTGCCAAATCATGGTTTTGGGGCAGAACCATAATATTTATTTTATGTTATGAGATTTCTACTAAGTGGAGGAATGTCTGTTATGTTATAGTATATTTGCTGAATATAGTATATCTGCCAAATCATAGTATTTATCCCAAATCATAGTGTTTATGCAAAATTACAGTATTTCTGCTAAAAAGCAGAAATAGTACCTTTAGCAGAAATTTCTGTCAAAAGATATTATTTATGTTAAAACATAGTATTTCTGCTAAATCATAGTATTTCTGCCAAATTATAGTATTTGTACTTATTCATAGTACTTGTGCCAAATCATAGTATTTGTACCCAATCATAGTATTTCTGCAATATGATCGTGATTTGTGCCAAATCATGGTATTTTTTTTTGCCAAATCATGGTTTTGGGGCAAATCATGTTATTTGTGTCCAGTTAAAATTTCTGTTATATTATAGTGTTACTACTAAGTCGTAGAATTTCTGTTATGTTATAGTATATCTGCTGATTATAGTATATGTGCCAAATCATAGTATTTATAGCAAATCATAGTATTACTGACCAAACATAGTATTTCTGCCAAATTGTAATATTTGTGCAAAAACATAGAATTTCTGCAAAATCATAGTATATCTGTTATGTTATAGTATTACTACTAAGGCATAGTATTCCTACCAAATCATAGTATTCCAAATCATAGTATTACTGCAATTCCATAGTATTTGAGCGAAATCGTAGTATTTGTGCAAAACATACTATGTCTGCAAAATCACATTATATCTGCCATGTTATAGTATTACTACTAAGGCATAGTATTTCTACCAAATCATAGTATTCCTTCAAAATCATAGTATCACTGCAATTTCATAGTATTTGAGTGAAACTGTAGTATTTGTACTAAATCATGGTACTTGTGCCAAATCATAGTATTTTTTGCAAATCATATTATTTGAACCAAAACATTGTATTTGTAATGAAGTCATAGTATTTCTTCTAAATCATAGTATTTCACCCAAATCTCAGTAGTTGTGCTAAAACCCAGTATTATTGCCAAATCGTAGTATTTTGTACTGAAACATAGTATTTGTGCCAATAAGAGTATTTGTACTAAATCATAGTACTTGTGCCAAATCATAGTATTTCTGCCATATTGTGCTAGTTGTGCAAAAACATAGACTGTCTGCAAAATCATAGTATATCTGTTATGTTATAGTATTACTACTAAGTCACAGTATTTCTGCCAATTGTAGTATTTGTACTAAATCATACTACTCGTGCCAAATCATAGTATTGAAATCAAAATATAGTATTTGTACCAAAGCATTGTATTTGTAATGAAGTACAGTATTTCTGCCAAATCATAGAATTACTGCAATTTCATAGTATTTTGAGGAATCCCTTTTGTTATAGTATTACTTCTAAGTCATAGTATTTCTGCTTTGTCATAGTATTTGTACTGAAACATAGTATTTCTGCCAAATCATAGTATTACTGCTATTTCATATTATTTGAGTGAAATTACAGTGTTTCTGCAAAGACATAGTATTTCTGCCAAATCATAGTATTACTGCTATTTCATAGTATTTGAGTGAAATTACAGTGTTTCTGCAAAGACATAGTATTTCTGCCAAATCATAGTATTACTGCTATTTCATAGTATTTGAGTGAAATTACAGTGTTTCTGCAAAAACATTGGTTGGTATTGGTTTTAGTTACCTTTGGCGTATGTGCTAGTTAGCAATAGCTATGGCAGCCCAGTTATTTTATTGTTTTGGGCTTGTTCCTGCTTTGTTTTTTTCCCCTGCAAATTTATGTGAATTTGTACACTGTAATATCGCTGTATTACGTAATGGCTAAGTAGGAGGCTGACTGTTACTAAGTGCATCAGTGTACATAGGTCATCTCTTGTGTTGGAGTGCCCTCTTGTGGCGCCTTTTGGGTAGTGCCTTAGTAAACGTGAACACTGCAAAGAAGTGGTATCAGACTGGTTTGTAGTGGAGGAATTTGTTGCCAGTTTCTTTCATCTTTAATCCGTATTCATGTTGTAATGTAGTAACTTTTGTGGCACAAATACCACAATATGGCAGAAATACTATGTTTTGGCACAAATACTTTGATTTGGTATACTTTAGCTTCTTCACCCCTTTTCAGCACAAATCCCAGCTTTTTCAGATGTTTTCAACAGAAATCTCTTTTATTTCTGATTGCTGATGTCTTTGTTTTTTAGCCACCCGCCCCCTTTCCAGGTGGCGCAATCAGTAATGACACGGCTCTGCAGCTCAAAGGTCGTGGGTTCAATCCGACCTTGGTCAACATTTTTTTTTCATTTCAAATTTATACACTTTCACAGACCTGTAATTTATATTGCTATTTTTTTTTTCACTACAAATGAGTAGTGCAAAACATACTATGTCTGCAACATCACAGTATATCTGTTATGTTATAGTATTACTACTAAATCACAGTATTTCTGCCAATTCAAGGAGGCTGACTGTTACTAAGTGCATCAGTGTACATAGGTCATCTCTTGTGTTGGAGTGCCCTCTTGTGGCGCCTTTTGGGTAGTGCCTTAGTAAACGTGAACACTGCAAAGAAGTGGTATCAGACTGGTTTGTAGTGGAGGAATTTGTTGCCAGTTTCTTTCGTCTTTAATCCGTATTCATGTTGTAATGTAGTAGTACCACAATATGGCAGAAACACTATGTTTTGGCACAAATACTTTGATTTGGTATACTTTAGCTTCTTCACCCCTTTTCAGCAAAATTTTCATTTTTTCACCCCTTTTCAGCACAAATTCCAGCTTTTTGGCTGTTTTCAGAAAAAACTCTTTTCAGCAGAAACTCTGCTGATTCATCTCTTTACAGCGCAAGTTTCTGCTTCTTTACCTCTTTTCTGCAAAAATTCTGCTGATTCACCTCTTTTCTGCAAAACTTTCAGCCTTTTGACCTCTTATCAGCACAATTCTCAGCAGCTTCTGCTCATTTCAGCAGAATTGTCCGTCTCTCCACCTCTTCTTTGTAAGAATGACTTTGGCTCAGGGAAATGAATAGCCACCAGGAGGCCAGGTTCGAATCCTGCTCAGTGGGGCATTTTTTTTTTCACCACCATACAACTTTTGCAACTTTTCATCGCTTTTAGCTTTTCATAGTATCGTAGTATTTCCACAAAATATTTGTATTTCTGCTACGTTATATTATTACTGCTCATAGTATTTCTGCCAAATTTTGGTATTTGCTCCAAAGCACAGTATTTCTGCCAAATCACAATATAACTGCAAAATAAAGGTTTTGAGACAAATCATAGCGTTTGTGCTAAATCCTAGTAATTCTGCTCATAGAATTTCTGCTATGCTGAGGTGCTTTCTGCTAGATTATAGTTTTTCTGCTAAATCAAAGTATTTCATGTAAATCATACCAAGTCCCAGTGTTTCTGCCAAATCATAAATCATAAATAATGTGGCGTGTTGGGGAACAGCTAGTCCTCTCCCATCATGCCTTGGGACATGTGCTGCTGTTTAGATGTTCTTGTTTCATTGTTTATGGTTACGTTACTTTTAACTGTTGTCTTGAATGTTGTGTTTATACTATGGTACAAAGTCACTGACAGTTATTGTTTTATAGGAAGGAAGAATGCAGTACCATCAGTGAGTTCTGTTATGCTGTTATTGACCCTTGAAGCACATTGTAGAACAAGCAAGTGTTTAATAAAAGCTTCTCCTACCAGCTTGGGGTGGAATTACAAGCTCAAGCTTTCCTGTGTGCTTATTTGCAAGACTGGTATGTGCCATAATAATTTTAATAAAGCAAAGTTAAGATGAGAAGCTTGTTCCAATTCATCTTCAGACAGTGCTGCCAGTCACGGTTGGAGCAGTTTTACTGTCATCTTACTGTTGAGCCATAAATTACGTTTGTTTTCCAACTCTTAAAATGAAGCCGTTTCTTCTCTCGTCATATCTCCGCGACGGAGGTACAAAGAGCTATGAAAATCGCAGTCAAAGTTCAGCAAAGTCTGCTGATTTACCCAGTACAAGAATTGTGCTTCTATCCCACCTAGTTTTTGAGTTACACGACGTTTTGTAACTCCGAAAAATCGGCGTTCGCCTCACACCGCGATCTAATTCTGACTGCTCAAGTCTCTGTGTTTTAGGCACCCGCCCCCTTTGTGACTAGACCTCATTTGGCTCAGAGGGTTGAGAAGCTACTGTGAGACCCGGTGGCAGAGGTTCAAGTCCTACCTGTGACAGTTGCTACACATCATCCCCACTTGCATGCACTCTGCTTTCGTGACACTCTTCAGTGTACCCTTACACATAAAGCCATCTCCATCAAACGCGTCTACACCTCTTTTTTAGCAGATAATTCTGCTTTTTCGCTTGTTTTCAGCAACTGCTGATGCTGATAGCCCTCCTAGTTTTTGAGTTACACGACGTTTTGTAACTCCAAAAAACGGTGCTTTTCGCCTCTCACCGCGATCTATTTCTGATTGCTGATCTCTTTGTTTTTCAGCCGCCTGCCCTCTTGCCAGGTGGCGCAATCAGTAATGACACGGCTCTGCAGCTCAAAGGTCATGGGTTCAATCCCACCTTGGTCAACATTTTTTTTCACTACAAATTTATACACTATCACAGACCTGTAATTTATATTGCTATTTTTTTCACTACAAATGAGTAGTGCAAAACATACTATGTCTGCAACATCACAGTATATCTGTTATGTTATAGTATTACTACTAAATCACAGTATTTCTGCCAATTCAAGGAGGCTGACTGTTACTAAGTGCATCAGTGTACATAGGTCATCTGTTGTGTTGGAGTGCCCTCTTGTGGCGCCTTTTGGGTAGTGCCTTAGTAAACGTGAACACTGCAAAGAAGTGGTATCAGACTGGTTTGTAGTGGAGGAATTTGTTGCCAGTTTCTTTCGTCTTTAATCCGTATTCATGTTGTAATGTAGTAGTACCACAATATGGCAGAAACACTATGTTTTGGCACAAATACTTTGATTTGGTATACTTTAGCTTCTTCACCCCTTTTCAGCAAAATTTTCATTTTTTCACCCTTTTCAGCACAAATTCCAGCTTTTTGGCTGTTTTCAGAAAAAAAAAAAACTTTTTCAGCAGAAATTCTGCTGATTCATCTCTTTCAGCGCAAGTTTCTGCTTCTTTGCCTCTTTTCTGCAGAAATTCTGCTGATCCACCTCTTTTCTGCAAAACTTTCAGCCTTTTCACCTGTTATCAGCACAATTCTCAGCAGCTTCTGCTCATTTCAGCAGAATTGTCCGTCTCTCCACAACAACTTTTGCAACTTTTCATCTTTTCAGCTTTTCAGCAGACAGCTTCAGCGTCAAGGCATCCACACAGCATTTTCGCAGGAAATGCAAATTTTTCTAGTTGTGTGGATGCTTTATGCATCCACACTATTGAGTTCCTGTTTCTCTTTATTCTTTATACTTTTATTGTGTGGATGCTTTATGCATCCACACTATTGAGTTCCTGTTTCTCTTTATTCTTTATACTTTATTATTCTAGTTGCCACTTTTTGTACGTTTTTTGGCACTTAACTACTTTAACAATTTTCAGCGATTTTCACCGTTCAAATTTTAAACTATTCTGCTATTTCTGCTAATGATGGCTATGACTTTTGGTATTTTATGCTATTATACTTTTTAAAATATTAAGCTTTTTTTCCTTTAATTTGTCCCATTGAAATGAATGGGAAACTTCTGCCATTCTGCTAAAACTTGCTTGTTTTTGAAACTTAACTACTTTTTTCCTACTTTCACGTAGAACAACCATTCAAACTTTAAAATGTTCTCAAATTATTGGGCTATTCAGGAATAAATCAGCTTTTTCAAATCTTTTATCGTTTTATTTTATGCCTCTTAAAGTTTTGAGTTGCAAAATTGTGATTTTCACAAAATACATGCGTTGTTATGGTTGCTATGCACTTGGCTTCCAGTGTGCCACTGAAGGTTTTGCAGTCTTCTCTTCATGTCCGAACAACTTCTTGCTACTTACTCAATTTTCACTCAACTTCCACAAATTATACATCAAAACGTAGGTATTTTTGCTGGCTTTCCGAAGATGTCACTATCATGGTTGTCAGATTTATAGAATTTTGGCAAATCTCCTCAGACCAACACAAAAGTCGTAAAACTCTCCATAGAAAGTCAATGGAGAGCTTGTTCAAAATCACCGCTTGATTTCTGTAATGAGAGGCATATTCGAATCGTCATATCTCCTTAACGAAGCAAAGTTAAGAAATAAGGCTTGTCCCGTATATCTTCAGACACTCCTGACGCTCACAATTCAAGAATTTTTTTCTCACCTATTACCGTTCTGAAATGAGTTAGACTTGTTTGAGGGTAGGAAATTAGTCCTTCGCTCAGATTTCTTCAGATTTCAAACTCTGGAAATGAACCACTTTTTCTCTCGTCATATCTTTTTTGATGGATTTCCACAGAGACCTGAAAATTTCCATGACTGTTCACCAAAGCCTGCTGTCTCTTACGGTGAAAGAATGATATCGATACTCCAAATAGATTTAGAGTTAGAAAGCGTTGTTTGAGGACTAGTCAAGGCAGATTTTGCTTGCCTCTACTCAGTTATGGTGCATTAGAAGTCAAATATCGTCAATAATTCATATTTTAATGATAAATTGTCAACATTTTAAGATTCCCCATCTCTTCTGAACAAAACGGTGTAAGAATGACTGTTCTAGCCCCTACGGTTAGGAAATTATGGCCATTTGTTTGAGAGGAATCCTCACTATGAGAAATTCACTGCAGAAATCCTGTCTCTGTGCTCTGTGTGTGTAAAACGGCTGCACCTGTTTTGGCGGGAAAAAGTACACAGCCTCTCTGATTGGTGGATTCAAATTTAGCAGCTCCCAGGCTGCTTGACTGAGCTAGAAACTTGATTTTCTCTCCTGTGTGTGTGTGTGTGTGTGTGTGTGTGTGTGTGTGTGTGTGTGTGTGTGTGTGTGAGACAGAGAGAGAGAGAGAGAGAGAGAGAGAGAGAGTTTTTATGGGAGCATCTTATTGTATGATTTAAATTCAATATATTTAGACTGGTTGACTGAATTTGATCCTGTGTGTGTCTCTCTGTGCTTGTGGGACTTTTGCAGCTGTCCATTTTGCTTTTCCAATTTTTCTATTTAAGTTATTACTATTGTGCTAAGTCATAGCATTTGTGCTGCTTTTCAGTATTTGTGCTAAATACAGCATTTCTGCTAAATCATACTATTTCTGCTATTTTATAAGATTTGTGCTAAATACAGCATTTGTGCTAAATCATACTATTTCTGCTATTTTATAGGATTTGTACTTAATATAATATTTCTGCTTAATTATAGTATTTGTGCTAAAACATAGTATTTCTACTAAACGCAGTATTTCTGGGTAATCATAGTGTTTCTATGTATTCCTGCCAGCTCCTCAGGAAGCCAATCATATCTGAGTCCTGGCACATTCAAATTTGCATATTGGGACCTTCATGGTTTCCCAGCCAGCCAATCATATCTCAGTCCTGGCACATTTAAATTTGCATATTGTTGCCTTCATGGCTTCCCAGCCAGCCAATCATATCTGAGTCCTGGCACATTTAAATTTGCATATTGGGACCTTCATGGCTTCTAAGCCCACCAATCATCTATGTCATATATCTCTAATATTTCATATTTTTATTTTAAATGGTCAGCATTTCAAGATTCCCCTATGTCTTCTGAATAAAATGGTCTAAGAATGACTGTTTTAGCCCCTACGGTTAGAAATTTATGGCTGTTTGTTTGAGGGGAATTCTCACTATGAGAAATAGACTGCAAAAATCCTGTCTCTCTCTGTGCTGCATGTGTAAAGGCCTGAACTTAGTGCACCAGTTTTGGCGGGAAAAAGTACACAGCCTCTCTGATTGGTGGATTCAAATTTAGCAGCTCCCAGGCTGCTTGACTGACCTAGAAACTTGATTTTCTCTCCCTGTGTGTGTGTGTGTGTGTGTGTGTGTGTGTGTGTGTGTGTGTGTGTGTGTGTGTGAGAGAGAGAGAGAGAGAGAGAGGGCGAGAGAGAGTTTTTATGGGAGCATCTTATTGTATGATTTAAATTCAATATATTTAGACTGGTTGACTGAATTTGATCCTGTGTGTGTCTCTCTGTGCATGTGTGTTTCCATATGTGTCCATATTTGTGATTGTGTCACTGTTATACTTTTTTTTTGATTTTTTTTCATTTAACAATTACATTTGAGGGACCCTTAGCATGTTCAGGATTCTTTCAGCTGTCCATTTTGCTTTTCCAATTTTTCTATTTAAGTTATTACTATTGTGTGTTGAGTCATAGCATTTCTGCTGCTTTTCAGTATTTGTGCTAAATACAGCATTTCTGCAAAATCATACTATGTCTGCTATTTTATGAGATTTGTGCTAAATATAGTGTTTCTGCTATTTCTGCCAAATTTAGTATTTTTGATTAATTAGGGTTTTCTACCAAATCATAGTACAGTTTTACTGCTTTTA
This sequence comes from Oreochromis aureus, assembly GCF_013358895.1. Taxonomy (NCBI): domain Eukaryota; kingdom Metazoa; phylum Chordata; class Actinopteri; order Cichliformes; family Cichlidae; genus Oreochromis; species Oreochromis aureus. Next base: position 19,149 of record NW_024108805.1, on the reverse strand, counting down.
TAGGATTTTTAGAGGATATTTATATTGCTTAATATAGTATTTCTGCTTTTATAGGATTTGTGCTTAATATAGTTTTTCTAAAAATGTAGTATTTATGCTTAATCATACTATTTCTATATATTTCTGCCAGGTCCCCAGGCAGCTAATCCTCTGTGAGGACTGATACATACAAATACATATCAGGGCCTGCACGGCTTCCCAGCCAGCCAATCATATCTGGGGTCTGCCCTTTCTTCTCTCGTCATCTCTCAGCGACAGATGTACAAAACAATGCAAATCACAGTCAAAGTACACGAACGTACGCTGATTCACCCAGTACAAGAATTATGCTTCTAGTCCACCTAGTTTTTGAGTTACACGACGTTTTGTAACTGCAAAAAACGGCGTTTTTCGCCTCTCACCGCAATCTGATTCTGACTGCTCATCACCCTGTTTTCCAGCCGCTCGCTCTCTTTCCCAGTGGCGCAGTTGGTAATGACACAGGTCTGCAACCCAAAGGTCGTGGGTTCAATTACACCTTGGGCAACATGTGTTTTTTCCCTACAAATTAATACACTATCACAGACCACTAATTCATATTCATCATTTATTACAATTCTGCAACCTTTTATGATTTTAGCAGCTTTTGTAATATGGACCTCAGATTCTTGTTAACACTCCATGGCACAAATACTATTCCCTTTAGGCTCTGTGTGTGTGTGTGTGTGTGTGTGTGTGTGTGTGTGTGTGTGTGTGTGTGTGTGAGAGAGAGAGAGAGAGCGAGAGAGCCCTTTGATGGGAGCATCTTATTATATCACTTAAATTCAATATATTTAGACTGGTTGACTGAATTTGGTCCTGTGTGTCTCTCTGTGCATGTGTGTTTCCATATGTGCCCATATTTGTGATTGTGTGACTGTTATACTTTTTTGCTGATTTTTTTTTTCAATTAACAATTAGATTTGAGGGACCCGTAGCATGTTCAGGATTTTTCCAGCTGTCCATTTTGCTTTTCCAATTTCTCTATAAGTTATTACTGTTGTGCTAAATACAGCATTTCTGCTAAATCATACTATTTCTGCTATTTCATAAGATTTGTACTAAATATAGTGTTTCTGCCAAATATAGTATTTCTGCTTAATTATAGTATTTCTGCCATTTTATAGTATTTGTGCTAAAACATAGTATTTCTACTAAATGTAGTATTTATGCTTAATCATACTATTTGTATATATTTCTGCCAGGTCCCCAGGCAGCTAATCCTCTGTGAGGACTGATACATATAAAATTTACATATCAGGGCCTGCACGGCTTCCCAGCCAGCCAATCATATCTGAGGTCTGCCCTTTCTTCTCTCGTCATATCTCAGCGACAGATGTACAAAGAGCAATGCAAATCACAGTCAAAGTACACGCAAAGTACGCTGATTCACCCAGTACAAGAATTATGCTTCTAGTGCACCTAGTTTTTGAGTTACACGACGTTTTGTAACTCCAAAACTGTGTTTTTCGCCTCTCACCGCAATCTAATTCTGACTGCTCATCACCCTGTTTTCCAGGCGCCGCTCTCTTTCCCAGTGGCGCAGTTGGTAATGACACAGGTCTGCAACCCAAAGGTCGTGGGTTCAATTACACCTTGGGCAACATGTTTTTTCCCCTACAAATTAATACACTATCACAGACCACTAATTCATATTCATCATTTATTACAATTCTGCAAACTTTTATGATTTTAGCAGCTTTTGTAATATGGACCTCAGATTCTTGTTAACACTCCATGGCACAAATACTGTTCCCTTTAGGCTCTGTGTGTGTGTGTGTGTGTGTGTGTGTGTGTGTGTGTGTGTGTGTGTGTGTGTGTGTGTGTGTGTGTGAGAGAGAGAGAGCGAGAGAGAGCCTTTTGATGGGAGCATCTTATTATATCACTTAAATTCAATATATTTAGACTGGTTGACTGAATTTGGTCCTGTGTGTGTCTCTCTGTGCATGTGTGTTTCCATATGTGCCCATATTTGTGATTGTGTGACTGTTATACTTTTTTTTTGCTGATTTTTTTTCAATTAACAATTAGATTTGAGGGACCCTTAGCATGTTCAGGATTTTTCCAGCCTTCCATTTTGCTTTTCCAATTTTTCTATAAGTTATTAGTGTTGTGCTAAGTCATAGCATTTCTGCTGCTTTTCAGTATTTGTGCTAAATACAGCATTTCTGCTAAATCATACTATTTCTGCTATTTTATGAGATTTGTGCGAAAATACAGCATTTCTGCTAAATCATACTATTTCTGCTATTTCATAAGATTTGTACTAAATATAGTGTTTCTGCCAAATATAGTATTTCTGCTTAATTATAGTATTACTGCCATTTTATAGTATTTGTGCTAAAACATAGTATTTCTACTAAATGTAGTATGTATGCTTAAACATACTATTTGTATATATTTCTGCCAGGTCCCCAGGCAGCTAATCCTCTGTGAGGACTGATACATATAAAATTTACATATCAGGGCCTGCATGGCTTCCCAGCCAGCCAATCATATCTGAGGTCTGCCCTTTCTTCTCTCGTCATATCTCAGCGACAGATGTACAAAGAGCAATGCAAATCACAGTCAAAGTACACGAAAGTACGCTGATTCACCCAGTACAAGAATTATGCTTCTAGTCCACGTAGTTTTCTAGTTACACAACGTTTTGTAACTCCAAAAACAGCGTTTTTCGCCTCTCACCGCAATCTAATTCTGACTGCTCATCACCCTGTTTTCCAGGCACTCGCTCTCTTTCCCAGTGGCGCAGTTGGTAATGACACAGGTCTGCAACCCAAAGGTCGTGGGTTCAATTACACCTTGGGCAACATGTTTTTTTTTTCTACAAATTAATACACTATCACAGACCACTAATTCATATTCATCATTTATTACAATTCTGCAAACTTTTATGATTTTAGCAGCTTTTCTAATATGGACCTCAGATCCTTGTTAACACTCCATGGCACAAATACTGTTCCTTTAGACTCTGTGTATGTGTGTGTGTATCAATATTTCTCCCATTTTAAAGTATTACTCCTCCATAATTGTATTTCTGTTAAATCAAAGTACTTTTACTACATCTTAGTACTTCTGCTCAATCATAGTATTTTGCCAAATTATGGTTTTGTGCCAAATCATGACATTTGTTTTATGTTACAGTATTACTACTAAGTGGAGGAATTTCTGTCATGTTACAGTATATGTGCTGATTACAGTATTTCTGCTAAATCATAGTATTTCTACTATATTTCTACCGCCTACTGGTGTTGGCCAGAGGGGCCGATGGCGCGATGTGGCAGCCTCGCTTCTGTCAGTCTGCCCCAGGGCAGCTGTGGCTACAACCGTAGCTTGCCTCCACCAGTGTGTGAATGTGAGCGTGAATGAATAATGTCATTGTAAAGCGCTTTGGGTGCCTTGAAAAGCGCTATATAAATCCAATGCATTATTATTATTATTATTATTATATTATATTTTCTTTCTAAATATATCATTTCTGCTATATAATTGTATTACTGCTATGTTATAATATTTGTGCTAAATCAGAGTATTTCTGCTGAAACATAGTATTTCTGCCGAATGATAGTATTTCTGTCAAATTACAGTATTTGTGCTAAAACATAGTATTTTTAAAAAAAATTTCAATATTAATAGTAAATTACAGTGTCTCTGGTAAATCGCAGCATTTCTGCTATGTTGTACTGTTTTTCTAAATCATAGTATTTCTGTAATGTTTGAGAATGTTTGCCTAAATATATTCTTTCTGTTATCTTATACTATTTCTCCTAAATTCTTGTATTTTTGAGAAATTTTTCTAGTTATTCTAGTTGCCACTTTTTCTAGTTGCCACTTTTTGTACTTTTTTACTTTTCTACTTCACAATTTTCAGCCGATTTTCACCGTTCAAATTTTAAACTATTCTGCTATTTCTGCTAATGATCGCTATGACTTTTGGTATTTTAACTATTATACTTTTTAAAATATTATGCTTTTTATGCTTTTTTTTGTCCCATTGAAATGAATGGAAAACTTCCAAAATTCTGCTAAAACTTGCTTGTTTTTTGAAACTTAACTACTTTCTTCTACTTTCACCTAGAACAACCATTCAAACTTTAAAATGTTCTCAAATTATTGGGCTATTCATGACTGATTCAGCTTTTTCATATCTGTTACCATTTTCATCTTATCCCTGTTTAAGTTTTCAGTTTCATCTTTGTGATTTTTCACAAAATACATGCGTTATTATGGTTGCTATGCACTTGGCTTCCAGTGTGCCACTGTAGGTTTCGCAGTCTTCTCTTCATGTTCGAACAACTTCTTCCTACTTGCTCAATTTTCACTTAACTTCCACAAATTATACATCAAAACGTAGGTATTTTTGCTGGCTTTCAGAAAATGTCACTATCATTGTTGTGGGATTTATAGAATTTTGGCAAATCTCCTCAGACCAACACAAAGTCTGAAAACTCTCCATAGAAAGTCAATGGAGAGTTTGTTCAAAATCACCGCTGATTTCTCTAATGAGAGGCATTTTCGAATCGTCATATCTCCTTAACGAAGCCGATGTTAAAACATGAGGCTTGTGCCAATATATCTTCAGACACTCCTGACGCTCACAATTCAAGAATTTTTTTCTCATCTATTACCATTTGGCCATGAATTGGGTTTGTTTGAGGGTAGGAAATTTGTCCTTCGCTCAGATTTCTTCAGATTTCAAACTCTGAAATGAACCACTTTTTCTCTCGTCATATCTTTTTGATGGATTTCCACAGAGACCTGAAAATTTCCATGATTGTTCACCAAAGCCTGCTGTCTCTTACGGTGAAAGAATGATATCAATACTCCAAATAGATTTAGAGTTAGAAAGCGTTGTTTGAGGGCAAGCCAAGGCAGTTTTCGCTTGCCTCTACTCAGTTATGGTGCATTAGAAGTCAAATATCTTCAATAATTCATATTTTAATGATAAAGTGTCAACACTTTAAGATTCCCCATCTCTTCTGAACAAAACGGTGTAAGAATGACTGTTCTAGCCCCTACGGTTAGGAAATTATGGCCATTTGTTTGAGAGGAATCCTCACTATGAGAAATTCACTGCAGAAATCCTGTCTCTGTGCTCTGTGTGTGTAAAACGGCTGCACCTGTTTTGGCGGGAAAAAGTACACAGCCTCTCTGATTGGTGGATTCAAATTTAGCAGCTCCCAGGCTGCTTGACTGAGCTAGAAACTTGATTTTCTCCCTGTGTGTGTGTGTGTGTGTGTGTGTGTGTGTGTGTGTGTGTGTGTGTGTGTGTGAGACACAGAGAGAGAGAGAGAGAGGCGAGAGAGAGAGTTTTATTGGAGCATCTTATTGTATGATTTAAATTCAATATATTTAGACTGGTTGACTGAATTTGATCCTGTGTGTGTCTCTCTGTGCTTGTGGGACTTTTGCAGCTGTTCATTTTGCTTTTCCAATTTTTCTATTTAAGTTATTACTATTGTGCTAAGTCATAGCATTTGTGCTGCTTTTCAGTATTTGTGCTAAATACAGCATTTCTGCTAAATCATACTATTTCTGCTATTTTATAAGATTTGTGCTAAATACAGCATTTGTGCTAAATCATACTATTTCTGCTATTTTATAGGATTTGTACTTAATATAATATTTCTGCTTAATTATAGTATTTGTGCTAAAACATAGTATTTCTACTAAACGCAGTATTTCTGGGTAATCATAGTATTTCTATGTATTCCTGCCAGCTCCTCAGGAAGCCAATCCTCTGTGAGGACTGTAATTTTCAAATTGACATATCAAGTCATGCACGGCTTCCCAGCCAGCCAATCATATCTGAGTCCTGGCACATTCAAATTTGCATATTGGGACCTTCATGGCTTCCCAGCCAGCCAATCATATCTGAGTCCTGGCACATTCAAATTTGCATATTGGGACCTTCATGGCTTCCCAGCCAGCCAATCATATCTGAGTCCTGGCACATTTAAATTTCATATTGTTCCTTCATGGCTTCCCAGCCAGCCAATCATATCTGAGTCGTGGCACATTTAAATTTGCATATTGGGACCTTCATGGCTTCTAAGCCCACCAATCATCTATGTCATATATCTCTAGTATTTCATATTTTTATTTTAAATGTCTTCTGAATAAAATGGTCTAAGAATGACTGTTTTAGCCCCTACGTTTAGGAAATTATGGTCATTTGTTTGAGGGGAGTCGTCATTATGAGAAATAGACTGCAAAAGTCCTGTGTCTCTCTGTGCTGCGTGCACCTGTTTTGGCAGGAAAAAGTGCACAGGCTCTCTGATTGGTGGATTCAAATTCAGCAGCTCCCAGGCTGCTTGACTGAGCTAGAAACTTACTTCTCTCTCCTGTGTGTGTGTGTGTGTGTGTGTGTGTGTGTGTGTGTGTGTGTGTGTGTGTGTGTGTGTGTGTGTGTGTGTGTGTGTGTGTGTGTGTGTGTGTGAGAGAGAGAGAGAGAGAGAGAGAGAGAGAGAGAGAATGCCTTTTTATGGGATGATCTCATTGTAAGATTCAAATTCAATATATTTAGACTGGTTGACTGAATTGGATCTTGTGTGTGTGTGTGTGTGAGAGAGAGAGAGAGTGAGAGAGAGAGAGAGAGAGAGAGAGAAAGCCTTTTATGGGATGATCTCATTGTAAGATTCAAATTCAATATATTTAGACTGGTTGACTGAATTGGATCTTGTGTGTGTGTGTGTGTGTGTGTGTGTGTGTGAGAGAGAGAGAGAGAGAGTGTGTGTGTGTGTGTGTGTGTGTGACAGAGAGAGAGAGAGAAAGCCTTTTCATGGGATGATGTCATTGTAAGATTCAAATTCAATATATTTAGACTGGTTGACTGAATTGGATCTTGTGTGTGTGTGTGTGTGTGTGTGTGTGTGTGTGTGTGTGTGTGAGAGAGAGAGAGAGAGAGAGAGAGATTGAGAGAGAAAAGCCTCTTTATGGGATGATCTCATTGTAAGATTCAAATTCAATATATTTAGACTGGTTGACTGAATTGGATCTTGTGTGTGTGTGTGTGTGTGTGTGTGTGTGTGTGTGAGAGTGAGAGAGAGAGAGAGAGAGAGAGAGAGAGAAAGCCTTTTATGGGATGATCTCATTGTAAGATTCAAATTCAATATATTTAGACTGGTTGACTGAATTGGATCCTGTGTGTGTGTGTGTGTGTGTGTGTGTGTGTCTCTGCATGTGTGTTTCCATATGTGTCCATATTTGTGATTGTGTGGCTGTTATATATTTTTTTATCGATTTTTTTCATTTAACAAGTATATTTGAAGGACCCTTAGCATGTTCAGCATTTTTTCAGCTGTCCATTTTGCTTTTCCAATTTTTCTGTTTAAGTTATTACTATTGTGCTAAATCATAGCATTTCTGCTGTTTTATAAGATTTTTGCTAAATTTAGTATTTCTGATTAATTATAGTTTTCTACCAAATCATAGTACAGTATTTTTGCTTTTATAGGATTTTTATAGGATATTTATATTGCTTGATATAGTATTTCTGCTTATTATAGGATTTGTGCTTAATATAGTATTTCTGCTAAATGTAGTATTTATGCTTAATCATAGTATTTCTATATATTTCTGCCAGGTCCCCAGGCAGCCAATCCTCTGTGAGGACTGAGGCATTCAAATTTACATATCAGGGCCTGCACGGCTTCTCACCCAGCCAATCTTATCTTAGGGATGCAACATTCAAATTTACAAATCAGGGCCTGCACGGCTTCCCAGCCAGCCAATCATATCTGAGGTCTGCCCTTTCTTCTCTCGTCATATCTCAGCGACAGATGTACAAAGAGCAATGCAAATCACAGTCAAAGTACACCAAAGTCCGCTGATTCACCCAGTACAAGAATTATGCTTCTAGTCCAACTAGTTTTTGAGTTACACGACGTTTTATAACTCCAAAAAAGCGTTTTTTTTCGCCTCTCACCGCAATCTAATTCTGACTGCTCATCACCCTGTTTTCCAGGCGCTCGCTCTCTTTCCCAATTCTGCAAACATTTATGATTTTAGCAGCTTTTCTAATATGGACCTCAGATTCTTGTTAACACTCCATGGCACAAATACTGTTCCCTTTAGGCTCTGTGTATGTGTGTATCAATACTTCTCCCATTTTAAAGAATTACTCCTCCATAATTGTATTTCTGTTAAATCAAAGTACTTTTACTACATCTTAGTACTTCTGCTCAATCATAGTATTTCTGCTAAATCATAGTATTTTTGTTAAGTTTAAGAATGTTTGGCTAAATATATTCTTTCTGTTATCTTATACTATTTCTCCTAAATTCTTGTATTTTTGACAAGTTATCGTGTTTCTGGTAAGTTACAATATTTCTGCTAAGTTCTGCTATGCTATTGTATTTCTGCCAAGTATTATGTTTCCTCTAAGATATTACAGTTCTGCTAAGTTACTACATTTTAGCAAAGTTCCTTTGCTTCTGCAAAGCTTTTACAAATTCTGCAACTTTTCAGCTTTTTCTGCTAGTTTCAGCAGACAGCTTCAGCATTACAGCATCCACACTGCATTTTCGCAGGAAATGCAAATTTTTCTAGTTATTATTATTATTCTCCAGTTTCCGCCTGAAATTTTGCAGCGAATCTCGCCTCGCAGTTTTGAGACAAGCTTCATATATGTTACCTCATTTTGTGCGGCCGGATCTGGAATGGTGTGCTATGACTTTTGGTGTTTATGAATTTTATAGTTTTTTAAATATTAATATTTTAGTGAAAATTTTCCCGCGCTCCTCTGCCAAACAGTTTTGACATTAGGGTTACATATGTTAGATCATTTTGTGCGGCTGGAGCTGGACTATTATGTTATGACTTTTGGTGTTTATAACTTTTATAGTTTTTAAATATTAATATTTTAGTGCAAATTTAGGCCAATTCATCTTTTGGCGCCAAATAAACAGACTTCATTTGTGGTGTCTTGGCTCTCTCTAGTGGTATGCCGGGAGTGGTACAGCCTGTGTACCCTTATTTGGATTACCGTAATGATGACAATTTCAACGGTGCGCACAGCGTCGCTGCTTTCAGGAGCCCTTGGAATTTTTAAGGTTGCGCAAATCATTCAAAAGTTACGGTAATGCTTGGTGGAAAACTCAATATCCCACAATTCATAGCACGCCTCTACAGAGTGAACAATGGCGGCCACCACTTCGTTTTATATGTCTTTTATTCGTGTTTCTAGGTCACAAAATAAGCTTTTAAGATATTTTCAGGCGAGAATGTAGGTGTGTAAACTTCAAATATCTGCTTGTTTTATCAAGACATCCCATATTTAGCGACAGTGCTCTGACTACGTCGGTCCTGCCTGACAGCTAGCCGGCTACCTAGCTGGCTACCTAGCTAGCTGCCGCACTTGGCTGCAAATGGATAGCGAGGGACTCTCTCTGTCGCTTTCACCTCCTGGTCTCTCGCAAATGCTCGCATAGAATCGGAGTTACAGCTGGATGTGGAAAAATAACTGAGTTGTTTGGTGGTGGAGCTACAACAGAGGGCAGCTACCCACCGGTGTGTGACAGAAAGGACATGCCGCCAACGAGACATATGAGGCCGGGCAGGCGATTGCTAACGCGTGGTCAATCATGGATCAGGGAAAGCGAAGGCAGGAGCGTGAGGTGAACTGAATTTCAGGTAAGAAGTTATGAACTGCACTCTATTTGGGTCAGATATAAACAGAGTTTAGGTGTAGTTTATTTTCGTTGTGCTGACTTTTTACAATCGTACTGCGTGCTAGCTAGCACGAGGGAGTTTATATACAGCTGTGTGCGCTAAGTTACTGACGTTGGACTTTATTTTATTCATAATGGTTGGTTCGTGAGTTGCCGTACAAACGGAATCGTGCCACATTCAGAGAAAATATTACGATTTATTCTGTCGTTCTGAAAGCCTCCCCTGTCATTCTCTCGCCTGTTGAAACTTCAGTCATGAAACTGATCAGTGATCGGCTTTTCTCTCTTGTTTGTTTATCGCGCTAAACAACAGCAGCACGTTTAAGCTTGATCAGCTGTTGTTAGAATTCATTTGCTTTTAATTTCTAGTATCAGCTGATGTTTGCTGCAGCCACAGCTGTAAAAACGGCTGTTCCAAACCAGATATCCTTACTGAATCATCAGAGCTGAACAGGTGATGGAGAAACAGGTTTACCCTTAGGTGACATGAATGAGTTGAAGGAAGTTATGAACTGTTTCTGAGAGACAAACACCAAGCTCATTTTTTCGTGTAGCTGACAGCTGGTAACTGTGCAGGGGCGGATCTAGCAAAGCTTTTGCCAGGGGGCCAGGTAGGGCATTAACAGAGAAAGGTGGACACAAAGATATACTTTTCTTTCTTACTCTCATACAGGGAGTGCAGAATTATTAGGCAAGTTGTATTTTTGAGGAATAATTTTATTATTGAACAACAACCATGTTCTCAATGAACCCAAAAAACTCATTAATATCAAAGCTGAATGTTTTTGGAAGTAGTTTATAGTTTTAGCTATTTTAGGGGGATATCTGTGTGTGCAGGTGACTATTACTGTGCATAATTATTAGGCAACAACAAAAACAAATATATACCCATTTCAATTATTTATTTTACCAGTGAAACCAATATAACATCTCCACATTCACAAATATACATTTCTGACATTCAAAAACAAAACAAAAACAAATCAGCGACCAATATAGCCACCTTTCTTTGCAAGGACGCTCAAAAGCCTGCCATCCATGGATTCTGTCAGTGTTTTGATCTGTTCACCATCAACATTGCATGCAGCAGCAACCACAGCCTCCCAGACACTGTTCAGAGAGGTGTACTGTTTTCCCTCCTTGTAAATCTCACATTTGATGATGGACCACAGGTTCTCAATGGGGTTCAGATCAGGTGAACAAGGAGGCCATGTCATTAGTTTTTTCCTTCTTTTATACCCTTTCTTGCCAGCCACGCTGTGGAGTACTTGGACGGCGTGTGATGGAGCATTGTCCTGCATGAAAATCATGTTTTCTTGAAGGATGCAGACTTCTTCCTGTACCACTGCTTGAAGAAGGTGTCTTCCAGAAACTGGCAGTAGGACTGGGAGTTGAGCTTGACTCCATCCTCAACCCGAAAAGGCCCCACAAGCTCACCGTTGATGATACCAGCCCAAACCAGTACTCCACCTCCACCTTGCTGGCGTCTGAGTGGGACTGGAGCTCTCTGCCCTTTACCAATCCAGCCACGGGCCCATCCATCTGGCCCATCAAGACTCACTCTCATTTCATCAGTCCATAAAACCTTAGAAAAATCAGTCTTGAGATATTTCTTGGCCCAGTCTTGACGTTTCAGCTTGTGTGTCTTGTTCAGTGGTGGTCATCTTTCAGCCTTTCTTACCTTGGCCGTGTCTCTGAGTATTGCACACCTTGTGCTTTTGGGCACTCCAGTGATGTTGCAGCTCTGAAATATGGCCAAACTGGTGGCAAGTGGCATCTTGGCAGCTGCACGCTTGACTTTTCTCAGTTCATGGGCAGTTATTTTGCGCCTTGGTTTTTCCACACGCTTCTTGCGACCCTGTTGACTATTTTGAATGAAACGCTTGATTGTTCGATGGTCACGCTTCAGAAGCTTTTGCAATTTTAAGACTGCTGCATCCCTCTGCAAGATATCTCACTATTTTTGACTTTTCTGAGCCTGTCAAGTCCTTCTTTTGACCCATTTTGCCAAAGGAAAGGAGGTTGCCTAATAATTATGCACACCTGATATAGGGTGTTGATGTCATTAGACCACACCCTTCTCATTACAGAGATGCACATCACCTAATATGCTTAATTGGTAGTAGGCTTTCGAGCCTATACAGCTTGGAGTAAGACAACATGCATGAAGAGGATGATGTGGACAAAATACTCATTTGCCTAATAATTCTGCACTCCTGTAAACACCAAGCTCCTTTTTTGTGTGTAGCTGACAGCTGGTAACTGTGCAGGGGCGGATCTAGCAAAGCTTTTGCCAGGGGGCCAGGTAGGGCATTAACAGAGAAAGGTGGACATAAAGATATACTTTTCTTTCTTACTCTCATATAAAATATTTAGCTTTTATTAAATAGTTATCTGAATCTCACAACCAAAGTTTGTATAATAATACACAAGATTGGCTGTAGACCATTGTTCATAATTCAGAACACTGTGTAGAAATAACAAAAACAAAAAGTGAATGCATGTGTGAAAAGTGGTCTATAATGTAATGCTTCAAAGCGTGTTCATGCAAACATTGTCGGGTCTGCCGTGGTACAATGGGACTTCTGCTCATGAACCTGTGTGCACAGCGTCTGCAAATCGGCGCTGTACAAGTAACTTCATCTTTACACAAAACTGTAAGCTGTCATCTGTGAAGCGTGAGCGGTGTTTGTTTTACCATAGTTCATGGTGGAGAATGGCTGCTCTTCTGAGTTTTGCTGTCTGTAGCCGTATGAATGGCAACTACAGTGATTAGCAGCGGCATAGGCACACATAAAATTTCTTCTGAAATTTTCGCTTTCTAGTTATTATTATTATTCTCCAGTTTCCGCCTGAAATTTTGCAGCGAATCTCGCCCGCAGTTTTGAGACAAGCTTCATATATGTTACCTCATTTTGTGCGGCGGATCTGGAATGGTGTGCTATGACTTTTGGTGTTTATGAATTTTATAGTTTTTAAATATTAATATTTTAGTGAAAATTTTCCCGCTCCTCTGCCAAACAGTTTTGACATTAGGGTTACATATGTTAGATCATTTTGTGCGGCTGGAGCTGGACTATTATGTTATGACTTTTGGTGTTTATAACTTTTATAGTTTTTAAATATTAATATTTTAGTGCAAATTTAGGCCAATTCATCTTTTGGCGCCAAATAAACAGACTTCATTTGTGGTGTGTTGGCTCTCTCTAGTGGTATGCCGGGAGTGGTACAGCCTGTGTACCCTTATTTGGATTACCGTAATGATGACAATTTCAACGGTGCGCACAGCGTCGCTGCTTTCAGGAGCCCTTGGAATTTTTAAGGTTGCGCAAATCATTCAAAAGTTACGGTAATGCTTGGTGGAAAACTCAATATCCCACAATTCATAGCACGCCTCTACAGAGTGAACAATGGCGGCCACCACTTCGTTTTATATGTCTTTTATTCGTGTTTCTAGGTCACAAAATAAGCTTTTAAGATATTTTCAGGCGAGAATGTAGGTGTGTAAACTTCAAATATCTGCTTGTTTTATCAAGACATCCCATATTTAGCGACAGTGCTCTGACTAGTCGGTCCTGCCTGACAGCTAGCCGGCTACCTAGCTGGCTACCTAGCTAGCTGCCGCACTTGGCTGCAAATGGATAGCGAGGGACTCTCTCTGTCGTTTCACCTCCTGGTCTCTCGCAAATGCTCGCATAGAATCGGAGTTACAGCTGGATGTGGAAAAAATAACTGAGTTGTTTGGTGGTGGAGCTACAACAGAGGGCAGCTACCCACCGTGTGTGACAGAAAGGACATGCCGCCAACGAGACATATGAGGCCGGGCAGGCGATTGCTAACGCGGTGGTCAATCATGGATCAGGGAAAGCGAAGGCAGGAGCGTGAGGTGAACTGAATTTCAGGTAAGAAGTTATGAACTGCACTCTATTTCGGTCAGATATAAACAGAGTTTAGGTGTAGTTTATTTTCGTTGTGCTGACTTTTTACAATCGTACTGCGTGCTAGCTAGCACGACGGGAGTTTATATACAGCTGTGTGCGCTAAGTTACTGACGTTGGACTTTATTTTATTCATAATGGTTAGTTCGTAGAGTTGCCGTACAAACGGAATCGTGCCACATTCAGAGAAAATATTACGATTTATTCTGTCGTTACTGAAGCCTCCCTGTCATTCTCTCGCCTGTTGAAACTTCAGTCATGAAACTGATCAATGATCGGCTTTTCTCTCTTGTTTGTTTATCGCGCTAAACAACAGCAGCACGTTTAAGCTTGATCAGCTGTTGTTAGAATTCATTTGCTTTTAATTTCTAGTATCAGCTGATGTTTGCTGCAGCCACAACTGTAAAAACGGCTGTTCCAAACCAGATATCCTTACTGAATCATCAGAGCTGAACAGGTGATGGAGAAACAGGTTTACCCTTAGGTGACATGAATGAGTTGAAGGGAAGTTATGAACTGTTTCTGAGAGACAAACACCAAGCTCCTTTTTTTTGTGTAGCTGACAGCTGGTAACTGTGCAGGGGCGGATCTAGCAAAGCTTTTGCCAGGGGGCCAGGTAGGGCATTAACAGAGAAAGGTGGACACAAAGATATACTTTTCTTTCTTACTCTCATACAGGGAGTGCAGAATTATTAGGCAAGTTGTATTTTTGAGGAATAATTTTATTATTGAACAACAACCATGTTCTCAATGAACCCAAAAACTCATTAATATCAAAGCTGAATGTTTTTGGAAGTAGTTTATAGTTTTAGCTATTTTAGGGGATATCTGTGTGTGCAGGTGACATTTACTGTGCATAATTATTAGGCAACTTAACAAAAACAAATATATACCCATTTCAATTATTTATTTTACCAGTGAAACCAATATAACATCTCCACATTCACAAATATACATTTCTGACATTCAAAACAAAACAAAAACAAATCAGCGACCAATATAGCCACCTTTCTTTGCAAGGACGCTCAAACGCCTGCCATCCATGGATTCTGTCAGTGTTTTGATCTGTTCACCATCAACATTGCATGCAGCAGCAACCACAGCCTCCCAGACACTGTTCAGAGAGGTGTACTGTTTTCCCTCCTTGTAAATCTCACATTTGATGATGGACCACAGGTTCTCAATGGGGTTCAGATCAGGTGAACAAGGAGGCCATGTCATTAGTTTTTCCTTCTTTTATACCCTTTCTTGCCAGCCACGCTGTGGAGTACTTGGACGCGTGTGATGGAGCATTGTCCTGCATGAAAATCATGTTTTTCTTGAAGGATGCAGACTTCTTCCTGTACCACTGCTTGAAGAAGGTGTCTTCCAGAAACTGGCAGTAGGACTGGGAGTTGAGCTTGACTCCATCCTCAACCCGAAAAGGCCCCACAAGCTCATCTTTGATGATACCAGCCCAAACCAGTACTCCCTCCCACCTTGCTGGCGTCTGAGTCGGACTGGAGCTCTCTGCCCTTTACCAATCCAGCCACGGGCCCATCCATCTGGCCCATCAAGACTCACTCTCATTTCATCAGTCCATAAAACCTTAGAAAAATCAGTCTTGAGATATTTCTTGGCCCAGTCTTGACGTTTCAGCTTGTGTGTCTTGTTCAGTGGTGGTCATCTTTCAGCCTTTCTTACCTTGGCCGTGTCTCTGAGTATTGCACACCTTGTGCTTTTGGGCACTCCAGTGATGTTGCAGCTCTGAAATATGGCCAAACTGGTGGCAAGTGGCATCTTGGCAGCTGCACGCTTGACTTTTCTCAGTTCATGGGCAGTTATTTTGCGCCTTGGTTTTTCCACACGCTTCTTGCGACCCTGTTGACTATTTTGAATGAAACGCTTGATTGTTCGATGATCACGCTTCAGAAGCTTTGCAATTTTAAGACTGCTGCATCCCTCTGCAAGATATCTCACTATTTTTGACTTTTCTGAGCCTGTCAAGTCCTTCTTTTGACCCATTTTGCCAAAGGAAAGGAAGTTGCCTAATAATTATGCACACCTGATATAGGGTGTTGATGTCATTAGACCACACCCTTCTCATTACAGAGATGCACATCACCTAATATGCTTAATTGGTAGTAGGCTTTCGAGCCTATACAGCTTGGAGTAAGACAACATGCATGAAGAGGATGATGTGGACAAAATACTCATTTGCCTAATAATTCTGCACTCCTGTAAACACCAAGCTCCTTTTTTGTGTAGCTGACAGCTGGTAACTGTGCAGGGGCGGATCTAGCAAAGCTTTTGCCAGGGGCCAGGTAGGGCATTAACAGAGAAAGGTGGACATAAAGATATACTTTTCTTTCTTACTCTCATATAAAATATTTAGCTTTTATTAAATAGTTATCTGAATCTCACAACCAAAGTTTGTATAATAATACACAAGATTGGCTGTAGACCATTGTTCATAATTCAGAACACTGTGTAGAGAAATAACAAAAACAAAAAGTGAATGCATGTGTGAAAAGTGGTCTATAATGTAATGCTTCAAAGCGTGTTCATGCAAACATTGTCGGGTCTGCCGTGGTACAATGGGACTTCTGCTCATGAACCTGTGTGCACAGCGTCTGCAAATCGGCGCTGTACGAAGTAACTTCATCTTTACACAAAACTGTAAGCTGTCATCTGTGAAGCGTGAGCGGTGTTTGTTTTTACCATAGTTCATGGTGGAGAATGGCTGCTCTTCTGAGTTTTGCTGTCTGTAGCCGTATGAATGGCAACTACAGTGATTAGCAGCGGCATAGGCACACATAAAATTTCTTCTGAAATTTTCGCTTTCTAGTTGTATTTGTCATTCTTTCTTGTTCATTGATTTAATAGACCTCATGAGTCATATCTCAGTTTAAAACTAAAAGGTCAGAGACCTGCTGCAGGCCTAAATCAAAGAGAAACTACAGACTCTCTAGGCGATGCTGCTTAGAGGAAGGAGGAGGGTTTAAGTGCTGCAGTGGAACAGCAACAATCTCACACCTCTGTGTGGTATGATGGGACAAACAGGTCTTCTGTGGCTGCTCCGTAAGTAACACATGCTGTCTTTAAATGTTAATGTGTTCATTGAAGTAAATCTGAGTGGCACAGAAATCATTCAAAATATATTTACTTTTATTTACTTACTTAGATGGTTTTATAATGAACAGAGAAGTACACGTGACCAACTAAGGTGTTTTAATTCAGCTGGTTTCTGTTGATTTTAGAGGTTCAAAGTTTCATTTCATTAAATTAATGAAAAAAGTTGAAGTTTTCTGTTCATTGCAGCAGACAAACAGCAGTGAGCAGTGTCAAGGGACATTTTCACTTCTTTCCCCAAAGCACACTGCTCCTACAAACTTACATTTGGTGTTTAATGCAAAAAAAAAAAAAAAAAAAAAAAAAAAAATCACAAAAAGATGATGAATCATTTTGTTTTCTCTTCAGTTCTGATGTTTCTGCTTTGCCACACAACAAACCTGTCACGGTCTGGCTGGCAGACCGTGGGGATATGGGGAATGAGGACCCAAGATGCAGGACTTTGTGATGAAGGCAGTGCGTTTATTTACAGTGGTGTAAATAGTCACAGAATCAACCCCGTGTTTTCCCCTTGACTTCCGTGTCGTGTCTTCACCCACAAGTCCGTGCTCCGTGCTCTTCTGCTCCGCTGCGTCCCCGCACCCCGTGCTCGTTGCTCTTGTCTTCCCTGCTCCTTCCTGGAGAAAATAACAAAGAGGCAACTGTTCAGGACACTCGATTACCGCAGGCATGCACTCACTGGACTATACATTAATCGACACTAACGTGGCGTTTCACACAACGATCCCACGCTGAGGAGCGCTCAGCCACAGTCTTAAGAAGCTCCCCAACGACGCTCCATTAGCTGCAGGTGTGTGAGTCATCATCTGCTTCAGGTGTGGCCATCCTCTAGGTAGGGCACGCCCACCAGGCCTACCTGAACCCAGTACTCAGCCACACTCACAGACACACCCACTTGCCTATACATACAAGGACGGGAATACAAGAACAGCAGCAGTGCAGACAACACACAAACATCACATAATAACAGCAATGATTATAATAGTAGTCCACACTGCCCACGGACCCTAAATCCCTGGAGCTGGGTCCGTGACAAAACCAAGGTTAGTGAATTTATTCTGTGATAAACTAACCAACACAAGCTGAGTAATAAGTACCAACATGGTCATTATTGCTCACCTAGAGCGACAATATGGAGACAAAACAGCTTTAATAGATGGCACGTTTCAGACGGAGTGAACTGAGGCGCTACATCAAGACAACAAAATCTACCAATGTATAGTTTTTTTAACAAATAGAATCGTTGTTAAGCAAGAATCATTTGTTGTGTTTTTGTTCAAAAATATAAATTCTCCCACAGCTCGTCTGACTGTGAGTCCCAGCAGCTCTCAGGTCTTAAAAGGAGACTTTGTGTCTCTGAGCTGTGAGGAGGACGACAGCTCTGCTGGATGGACTCTGAGGAGAAACACAAGCAAAGAAACCAGGACTCAGTGTGGAGAGTGGGGAGAAGCAGCTCATTCTTTCTGTAACATCTCTGGCTTCCACAAACTGGACAGTGGAGTTTACTGGTGTGAGTCCAGAGAGGGTCCCATCAGTACCATGGTTAACCTGACAGTCACTGGTAAGCTGTAGTTTGTCTCTGTGTTGAGGTGGATCAGTGATCCTGCAGAGTCCTGTCCTCCCTGTGATGGAGGGAGATGACATCACTCTGCTCTGTAAAACAAAGACCACTCCCTCCAACCTCCCAGTTGCTTTCTATAAAGATGGCTCCCTCATCAGGAAGCAGCCTACAAGTCACATGACCATCCAGCATGTTTCCAGGTCTGATGAAGGCCTCTACAAGTGTGACATCAGCGGTCATGGAGAGTCTCCATCCTGCTGGATCACTGTCACAGGTAAAATTTTGCTTTCTCTTACAAATATTAGACCCAAAGAGACTCAAATTGGTGACAAAATTTTGCTTTTCTCTTTAGTTACAGGTTCTTCCACCTCTCCTCCTCTATCAGTCTACACTACCTCAGTCCACTTCTCTTTGTTTTCCTCTCCTCCTCCTCAGCGATCCTCTCTTCCTCTCTCTGTGATGGTGTCTATTCCCCCAATATTTGGGCTGCTATTGCTGGTTGTACTGGTTTTACTGGTGAGATGATGTGTTTGGAGGAAACCTGAAGGTGAGACACACATTCTCCTCAGACTCTGGGAGAATGTGATTTGGGTAATGGATGTTAAATCAGTTTAAAGGGACATTTCACCTCAAAATCAAATCTACAGTTTTTGTCTGCTGAGTGCCACAGCCTCTAGTTATTAAACTTCCTGTTTTGAAAAATAAACTCAGCAGAGGTGTTAAAGTCACTTCAGGTTAAAGGGAGGATGTGCTGTGTCGTCATGTTTGCAGCTCTAATTCATGAAATCTCCATTTTTATCTCATCCTAAATGATGAGTTTCATGTGAGTCACATGACTTTGTTTTGTGTT
>NW_024108804.1:0-37003 GCF_013358895.1 Oreochromis aureus | reverse complement strand
TTAAGTCAGAGTGAGTGCTGGTCCGTTCTGAATTTTCTCTTCATGTCTAAACAACTTCTTCCTACTCGCTCAATTTCCACTCAACCCCCACAAATTATACATCAAAACGTAGGTATTTTTGCTGGCTTTCAGAAAATGTCACTATCTTTATTGTGAGATTTACCGTTTTTTCGCAATTTGCCTCGGAGTGACACAAGGTCTCAATACTCCCCATTCAAAGTCTATGGGGAGGTTTTGAAATTCAGAGCTGAAATTCTGTAACGGGAGGCATTTTAAAATCGCCATATCTCTTTAACAAAGCAAAGTTAGGACATGAGGCTTGTGCCAATATATCTTCAGACACTGCTGACACTCACAGTGGAAGCAGTTTTTACAATTATCTTACCGTTGAGCAATGAATTACGTTTGTTTGAGGGGTGGAAATCTGTCCTTCTCTCAGTCTTCAAACTCTGGAAATGAAGCCGTTTCTTCTCTCGTCATATCTCCGCGACGAAGGTAGAACGAGCTATGAAAATCGCAGTCAAAATACACCAAAGTCCGCTGATTCACCCAGTACAAGAATTATGCTGCTAGCCCTCCTAGTTTTTGAGTTACACGACGTTTTGTAACTCCAAAAAACGGCATTTTTCGCCTCTCACCGCGATCTATTTTCTGACTGCCCAAGTATCTGTCTTTCAGACCGCCGCCCCCTGTCCAGGTGGCGCAGTCAGTAATGACACGGCTCTGCAGCTCAAAGGTCGTGGGTTCAATCCCACCTTGGTCCACGTTTTTTTTTTCACTACAAATTTATACACTATCACAGACCTGTAATTTATATTGCTAATTTATTACAATTCTGCAAAGTTTTATGATTTTAGCAGCTTTTCTAATATGGACCTCAGATTCTTGTTAACGCTCCATGGCAGAAACAAGTACACAGCCTGATGAAGCAGACAGAGGCAGTACCTCTGATTGGTGAATTTGAGCAGAACCAGGTTGTTCTTTCATTTCATTTCTTTATTTATTTCACACATGGTTCAACAGTGTTTCTTTTTCTACATACAGAACCTTCTGCCTCTTTTCAGCAGAAATTCTGCTCATCTCTTGTGTTGGAGTGCCCTCTTGTGGCGCCTTTTGGGTAGTGCCTTAGTGAACACTGCAAAGAAGTGGTATCAGACTGGTTTGTAGTGGAGGAATTTATTGCCAGTTTCTTTCGTCTTTAATCCGTATTTATGTTGTAATGTAGTAGTACCACAATATGGCAGAAACACTATGTTTTGGCACAAATACTTTGATTTAGTATACTTTAGCTTCTTCAGCTTCTTCACCCCTTTTCAAAAATTTTCATTTTTTCACCCTTTTCAGCACAAATTCCAGCTTTTTGGCTGTATTCAGAAAAAGACAACTCTTTTGAGCAGAAACTCTGCTGATTCATCTCTTTTCCGCGCAAGTTTCTGCTTCTTTGCCTCTTTTCTGCAGAAATTCTGCTGATTCACCTCTTTTCTGCAAAATTTTCAGCCTTTTCACCTCTTATCAGCTTCTGCTCATTTCAGCAGAATTGTCCGTCTCTCCACCTCTTCTTTGTAAGGGTGACTTTGGCTCAGGGAAATGAATAGCCACCTTTGAGCAGAAATTCTGCTGATTCATCTCTTTTCAGCGCAACTTATTGCTTCTTTACCTCTTTTCTGCAGAAATTCTGCTGATTTACCTGTTTTCTGCAAAATTTTCAACCTTTTCACCTCTTATCAGCACAATTCTCAGCAGCTTCTGCTCATTTTAGCAGAATTGTCAGTCTCTCCTCCTGTTTTTTGAGAGAACGAGTTTAGCTCAGTGAGATGAGTGGCTGCCTTGAGACCAGGAGGGCCAGGTTCCAATCCTGCTCAGGGTGACATGTTTTTTTTCACCACCATACAACTTTTTGCAACTTTTCATCTTTTTCAGCTTTTCAGCAGACAGCTTCAGCGTTAAGGCATCCACACAGCATTTTCAAGAGGAATGCAAATTGTGTGGATGCCCTTAAAAAACTTCCACACTATTGAGTTCCTGTTTCTCTTTATTCTTTTATTGTGTGGATGCCCTTAAAGGGCTTCCACACTATTGTTTTCCTGTTTCTCTTTATTCTTTATTATTATTATTCTTCTAGTTGCTTCCGTACACTTTTTGGCACTTAACTACTTCCACAGTTTTCAGCCGATTTTCTCAGTTCAAACTCTATACTGTTCTGCTCTTTCTGCTCTTTCCGGCAATGACTTTTGGTGTTTATTACTGTTATACTTTTTAAAATATTACACTTTTTTCCTTTAATTTGTCCCATTGAAATGAATGGGAAACTTCCACAATTCTGCTAAAACTTGCTTGTCTTTGAAACTTAACTACTTTGTCATACTTTCACCTAGAAACTCCATTCAAACTTTAAAATGTTCTCAGATTATTGGGCTGTTCCTGTCTGATTCAGCTTTTTCAGATCTTCTACCGTTTTAATCTTATCTGTCTTTAAGTTTTCAGTTGCAAAATTGTGATTTTTCAGAAAATACATGCGTTGCTATGGTTGCTATGCAATTAACTCAGAGTGAGTGCTGGTCCGTTCTGAATTTTCTCTTCATGTCTAAACAACTTCTTGCTACTCACTCAATTTCCACTCAATCCCCACAAATTATACATCAAAACGTAGGTATTTTTGCTGGCTTTCCGAAAATGTCACTATCATTGTTGTGGGATTTATAGAATTTTGGCAAATCTCCTCAGACCAACACAAGGTCGGAAAAGTCTCCATACAAAGTCAATGGAGAGTTTGTTCAAAATCACCGCTGGATTTCTGTAATGAGAGGCATTTTCAAATCGTCATATCTCCTTAACAAAACAGAGTTGAGACATGAGGCTTGTGCCAATATATCTTCAGACATCCCTGATGCTCACAGTTCAATAATTTTTTCCTCACCTATTGCCGTTTGGCCATGAATTACACTTGTTTGAGGATAGGAAATTTGTCCCTCGCTCAGATTTCTTCAGATTTCGAACTCTGGAAATGAGGCACTTTTTCTCTCATCATATCTTTTTGATGGATTTCCACAGAGACCTGAAAATTCCCATGACTGTTCACCAAAGCCTGCTGTTTCTTACGGTGAAAGAATGATTTTGATGCTCCATATAGATTTAGAGTTACAAAACATTGTTTGAGGGCAAGTCAAGGCAGTTTTGCTTTGCCTCTGCTCAGTTACAGTGTATTACAAGTCATATATCTTTAATAATTTATATTTTATCTCTGATTTATGAAGACCTGCAGATTCCCCATCTCTTCTGAACAAAACGGTGTCAGAATGAGCGTTCTAGCCCCTACGGTTAGGAAATTATGGCCATTTGTTCGAGGGGAATCCTGAATGTGAGAAATACACTGCAGAAAACTTACACCTCTCTCTGTGTCTGTGTGTGTAAGGGCTGATTACAGCAGGTGCAGCTAATTTAACTGACCTAGATATACCAAGCCCAGACTCTTAACAGCCACTGTTCCCTTTAGGCTCTGTGTATGTGTATGTTTGTGTGTCTGTATCAATATTTCTCCCATGTTAAAGTATTACTCCTCCATAATAGTATTTCTGTTAAATCAAAGTACTTCTACTACATCTTAGTACTTCTGCTCAATCATAGTATTTCTGCTAAATCATGGTATTTGTGCCAAAGCATAGTATTTCCACAAAATAACAGTATTTCTGCTATGTTATATTATTACTGCTCATAGTATTTCTGCCAAATCTTGGTATTTGTTCCAAAGCATGGTATTTCTGCCAAATCACAATATAACTGCAAAATAAAGGTTTTTGAGCCAAATCATAGTGTTTGTGCTAAATCCTAGTAATTCTGCTCAATCATAGAATTTCTGCTATGCTGAAGTGCTTTTTGCTAGATTACAGAATTTCTGCTAAGTCAAAGTATTTCATGTAAATCATAGTATTTATACCAAGTCCCAGTGTTTCTGCCAAATCATAAATCATAAATAATGTGGCGTGTTGGGGAACAGCTAGTTCTCTCCCATCATGCCTTGGGACATGTGCTGCTGTTTAGATGTTCTTGTTTCATTGTTTATGGTTACGTTACTTTTAACTGTTGTCTTGAATGCTGTGTTTATACTACGGTACAAAGTCACTGACAGTTATTGATTTATAGGAAGAATGCAGTACCATAAGTGAGTTCTGTTATGCTTTTATTGACCCTTGAAGCACATTGTAGCACAAGCAAGTGTTTAATAAAGAGCACCCCTACCAGCTTGGGGTGGAAATACAAGCTCAACATCTCACTCAGAGCTTCTTTGTAAGATTCATCTGCATGCTGCCAATTTATCTTCGGCACTGCTGACACTCACGGTGTGAGCAGTTTTACTGTCATCTTACTGTTGAGCCATAAATTATGTTTGTTTGAGGGTTGGAAATCTGTCCTCCTCTCAGTTTTCAAACTCTGAAAATGAAAATTTCTTCTCTCGTCATATCTCCGCCGACGGAGGTAAAAGAGCAATGAAAATCGCAGTCAAAGTTCACCAAAAGTCGGCTGATTCGCCCAGTACAAGGCTTGTGCTTCTATCCCACCTAGTTTTTGAGTTACATGACGTTTTGTAACTACAAAAAAGCGGCGATTTAAGCCTCTCACCGCCATCTATTTCTGACTGCTCATCAATCTTTTTTCCAGCCGCCAGCCCCTGCTCCAGGTGGCGTAATTGGTAATGACGCGGGTCTGCAGGTCAAAGGTCGTGGGTTAAATCCCACTTTGTTCAACTTTTTTTTTCACCACAAATTTATACACAGACCTGTAATTTATATTGCTAATTTATTACAATTCTGCAAAGTTTTATGATTTTCTGAGCTTTTCTAATATGGACCTCAGATTCTTGTTAACGCTCCATGGCAGAAGTCGCAGTATTTGTGCAAAACATACTATGTCTGCAGAATCACAGTATATCTGTTATGTTATAGTATTACTACTAAGGCATAGTATTTCTACCACATCATAGTATTCCTTCAAAATCATAGTATTACTGCAATTTCATAGTATTTGAGCAAAATCGTAGTATTTGTGCAAAAACATACTATGTCTGCAAAATCACAGTATATCTGTTATATTATAGTATTACTACTAAGGCATAGTATTTCTACCAAATCATAGTATTCCTTCAACATGATAGTGTTACTGTAGTTTCATAGTATTTGAGCAAAATCGTAGTATTTGTGCAAAACATACTGTGTCTGCAAAATCAGTATAACTGTTATGTTATAGTATTACTACTAAGGCATAGTATTTCTACCACATCATAGTATTCCTTCAAAATCATAGTATTACTGCAATTTCATAGTATTTGAGCAAAGTCGTAGTATTTGTGCAAAACATACTATGTCTGCAAAATCACAGTATATCTGTTATATTATAGTATTACTACTAAGGCATAGTATTTCTACCAAATCATAGTATTCCTTCAACATGATAGTATTACTGCAGTTTCATAGTATTTGAGCAAAATCGTAGTATTTGTGCCAAGACATACTGTGTCTGCAAAATCAGTATAACTGTTATGTTATAGTATTACTACTAAGGCATAGTATTTCTACCACATCATAGTATTCCTTCAAAATCATAGTATTACTGCAATTTCATAGTATTTGAGCAAAGTCGTAGTATTTGTGCAAAAACATACTATGTCTGCAAAATCACAGTATATCTGTTATATTATAGTATTACTACTAAGGCATAGTATTTCTACCAAATCATAGTATTCCTTCAACATGATAGTGTTACTGTAGTTTCATAGTATTTGAGCAAAATCGTAGTATTTGTGCAAAAACATACTGTGTCTGCAAAATCAGTATAACTGTTATGTTATAGTATTACTACTAAGGCATAGTATTTCTACCACATCATAGTATTCCTTCAAAATCATAGTATTACTGCAATTTCATAGTATTTGAGCAAAGTCGTAGTATTTGTGCAAAACATACTATGTCTGCAAAATCACAGTATATCTGTTATATTATAGTATTACTACTAAGGCATAGTATTTCTACCAAATCATAGTATTCCTTCAACATGATAGTATTACTGCAGTTTCATAGTATTTGAGCAAAATCGTAGTATTTGTGCCAAGACATACTGTGTCTGCAAAATCAGTATAACTGTTATGTTATAGTATTACTACTAAGGCATAGTATTTCTACCACATCATAGTATTCCTTCAAAATCATAGTATTACTGCAATTTCATAGTATTTGAGGAAAATCGTAGTATTTGTGCAAAAAGATACTATGTCTGCAGAATCACAATATATCTGTTTTGTTATAGTATTACTACTAAGGCATAGTACAACGTTCTACTTCTTTACCTCTCTTCAGTAGAAATTCTGCTGATTCACCTATTCTAAGCAGAATTTTCAGCCTTTCACCTCTTATCAGTATAAATCTCAGTATGTTCTGCTCATTTCAGAATGAACCTTTTCACTTCTTTTCAGTACAAATTTTAACTTCTGTACCCCTTTTAAGCAGAATTTTGCATTTTCATCGTCTTTTTCAGCAAAAGATTCTGCATCTTCACTTGTTTTCAGCATAATCTTTCTGTTTCTTTACTGCCATACAATTTTTGCAGCTTTTCATCTTTTTCAGTCATTTTCAGCAGAGAGCTTCAGCGTTCTGGCATCCACACAGCATTTTCGCAGGAAATGCAAACTTTTTCTAGTTATTCTTCTAGTTGCTTCCGTACACTTTTTGGCACTTAACTACTTCCTCAGTTTTCAGCCGATTTTCTCAGTTCAAACTCTATACTGTTCTGCTCTTTCTGCTCTTTCCGGCAATGACTTTTGGTGTTTATTACTGTTATACTTTTTAAAATATTACACTTTTTTCCTTTAATTTGTCCCATTGAAATGAATGGAAAACTTCCACAATTCTGCTAAAACTTGCTTGTTTTTGAAACTTAACTACTTTGTCATACTTTCACCTAGAAACTCCATTCAAACTTTAAAATGTTCTCAGATTATTGGGCTATTCCTGTCTGATTCAGCTTTTTCAGATCTTCTACCGTTTTAATTTTATACCTCTTTAAGTTTTCAGTTGCAAAATTGTGATTTTTCAGAAAATACATGCGTTGTTATGGTTGCTATGCAATTAACTCAGAGTGTGCACTCGTCCTTTCTGAATTTTCTCTTCATGTCTGAACAACTTCTTGCTACTCGCTCAATTTCCACTCAACCCCACAAATTATACATCAAAACGTAGGTATTTTTGCTGGCTTTCAGAAAATGTCACTATCATTGTTGTGGGACTTATAGATTTTTTGCAAATCTCCTCAGAGTAACATAAAGTCTCAAAACTCTCCATAGAAACTCAATGGAGAGTTTCTTCAAAATCAGTGCTGGAATTCTCTAATGAGAGGCATTTTCAAATCGTCATATCTCCTTAACGAAACAAAGTTGAGACATGACGCTTGTGCCAATATATCTTCAGACATCCCTGATGCTCACAATTCAAGAATTTTTTCCTCACCTATTACCGTTTGGCCATGAATTACACTTGTTTGAGGGTAGGAAATTTGTCCTTCGCTCAGATTTCTTCAGATTTCAAACTCTGGAAATGAGGCACTTTTTTTCTCTCGTCATATCTTTTTTGATTGATTTCAACAGAGACCTGAAAATTTCCATGACTGTTCACCAAAGCCTGCTGTTTCTTACGGTGAAAGAATGATTTTGATGCTCCATACAGATTAAGAGTTACAAAACGTTGCTTGAGGGCAAGTCAAGGCAGTTTTGCTTCGCCTCTACTCAGTTGCAGTGTATTACAAGTCATATATCTTCAATAATTTATATTTTATCTCTGAATTATGAAGGCCTGAAGTTTTCCCATCTCTTCTGAACAAATCGGTGTCAGAATGAGCGTTCTAGCCCCTACGGTTAGGAAATTATGGCCATTTGTTCGAGGGGAATCCTGAATGTGAGAAATACACTGCAGAAAACTCATAGCTGTCTCTGTGTCTGTGTGTGTGTGCTGATTACAGCAGGTGCAGCCAATTTAGCTGACCTAGATATACCAAGCCCAGACTCTTAACAGCCCCTGTACACTTTAGGCTCTGTGTATGTGTGTGTATATCAATATTTCCCCATGTTAAAGTATTACTCCTCCATAATAGTATTTGTGCTAAATCAAAGTACTTCTACTACATCTTAGTACTTCTGCTCAATCATAGTATTTTTGCCAAGTCATGGTATTTGTGCCAAATCATGGTTTTGGGCCAAATCAGAATATTTCTGATATATTATAGTATTACTACTAGGTGGAAGTATTTCTGTTATGTTATAGTATATATGCTGAATATAGTATATCTGTCAAATCATAGTATTTATCCCAAATCATAGTATTTATGCCAAATTACAGTATTTCTGCCAAAAGGCAGAAATAGTACCTTTAGCAGAAATTTCTGCCAAAAATAGTATTTATGTTAAAACATAGTATTTCTGCTAAATCATAGTATTTGTACTGAAACATAGTATTTCTGCCCAATCATAGTATTTGTACCCAATCATAGTATTTCTGCCATATCATAGTATTTGTGCCAAATTGTGGGATTTTGCCAAAACATGGTACTTGTGCCAAATTATAGTATTTGTGCCCAATTAATATTTCTGTTATGTTATAGTATTACTACTATGTCGTAGAATTTCTGTTATGTTATAGTATATCTGCTGAATAAGGTATATGTGCCAAAACATAGTATTTATACCAAATCATAGTATTTGTGCTAAAACCTAGTATTTCTGCCATATTGTGGTATTTGTGCAAAAACATAGACTGTCTGCAACATAACAGTATATCTGTTATGTTATAGTATTACTACTAAGTCACAGTATTTCTGCCAATTCGTAGTATTTGTACTAAATCATACTACTCGTGCCAAATCATAGTATTTGTTGCAAATCATAGTATTCAAACCAAAATATAGTATTTGTACCAAAGCATTGTATTTGTATCAAGTACCGTATTTCTGCCAAATCATAGAATTACTGCAATTTCATTGTATTTTGAGGAATCCCTTTGTGATAGTATTACTTCTAAGTCATAGTATTTCTGCTTTGTCATAGTATTTGTACTAAAACGTAGCATTTCTGCCAAATCATAGTATTACTGCTATCTCATAGTATTTGAGTGAAATTACAGTGTTTCTGCAAAAACATTGTATTTCTGCTAAATCATAGTATTTCTGTTATCTTAGAGTACTTGTACTCAATTATAGTATTTGTGATTTATGATTTCTGCCAAATCATATTTATGTGAATTTGTACACTGTAATATCGCTGTATTACGTAGTGGCTAAGTAGGAGGCTGACTGTTACTAAGTGCATCAGTGTACATAGGTCATCTCTTGTGTTGGAGTGCCCTCTTGTGACGCCTTTTGGGTAGTGCCTTAGTAAATGTGAACACTGCAAGAAGTGGTATCAGACTGGTTTGTAGTGGAGGAATTTGTTGCCAGTTTCTTTAATCTTTAATCCGTATTCATGTTGTAATGTATACCCTGTTCTTAATCATAGAAACCACACCATATCACCCTCCACATCCTCCTACTGTATGCCATATCTCCCTGTAACATCCATCTGACTGCCAATAAACTCCACCTGTGGTAATCTAATCCCTGGATGTCAGCCTCTCCTTCTGACTGAGGATAGCTACCATTGCAGCACCACCCAGCATTAAACTGACGTACACCATTCTGTACAGTGCTAAATCATAGTGTTTGTGCCAAACAATAGCATTCACCCAAATAATAGTATTTCTGCTATGTGATATTATTACTGCTCATAGTATTTCTGCCAAATCATGGTATTTGTTCCAAAGCATAGTATTTCTTCCAAAGCATAGTTTTTCTTCCAAATCATAGTATAACTGCAAAATAAAAGTTTTTGAGCCAAAACATATTTTTGTGCTAAAACATAGTATTTGTGCCAAATCATAGTATTTCTGCTAAATCCTAGTAATTTTGCTCAATGATAGAATTTCTGAATTTATGCTGTAGTACTTTTTGCTAGATTATAGTATTTCTGCTAAGTCAAAGTATTTCATGTAAATCATAGTATTTCTACCAAGTCCCAGTGTTTCTGCTAAATCATAAATCATACATAAATCAATGTTTCAGCACAAATTGTATGATTTGGCTCAAATACTATGATTTGGCAGAATTTTCTATGGTTCAGCACAAATGCTATGATTTGTAAGAAAAAATATTATTTAGTATAAATACTAATAATACTGTGTTTTAGCACAGATTCAGCTAACAGTATGATTTGTCACAAGTGGTATGATTTGGTACAAATACTGTGATTTGGCACAAACACTGTGATTTACCAGAAATACTGTGATTTGGCAGAAATACTATCATTTGGTTCAAATATTATGATTTAGAAGAAATACTATGTTATAGTATAAATACTATGTTCAGACTTTTAAAAAATTCTGCTATTTCTGCTAATGTGTGCTATGACTTTTGACCATTGAAATGAATGGAACACATTATCAATATGGTCACTGATTTTGCTCCCTGGAGTGAGCTGTGTTTTAGCTCAGTGAGATGAGCAGCAGTTCTCAGAGCGGGAGGCCGGGGTTCAAATCCCGCTTATGGCAACTATTTTTTCAGTGCATAATTATATTGTTTTAACTCTTTTCAACACAAATGTCAGATTCTTCACCCTTTTCACCAGAATTTTCCAGTTTTTTCACCACTTTTCAGCACAAATCCCAGCTTTTTCAGCTGTTTTAAGCAAAACCTGTTTTCAGCAGAATTTTGCTCATTCACCTCTTTTCAGCAGAAATTATGCTGATTGACCTCTTTTCAGCAGAATTTTCAGAATTTTGCTTATTCAACTCTTCTGCAAAATTTTCAGCCTTTTCACCTCTTATCAGCACAATTCTCAGCAGCTTCTGCTCATTTAAGCAGAATTGTCAGTCTCTCCACCTCTTCTTTGTCAGAATGACTTTGGCTCAGTGAGATGAGTTGCTGCCTTAGGACCTGGAGGGCCAGGTTCAGATCCTGCTTAGGGCCATGTTTTTTTTTTCAGCAACAATTTCTCTGTCTTTACCCCTTTCAGTAGAAGTTTTTGGCTTTTCACCACTTTTTTTTCTTGCCGGGTTGACCTGTGTTTTAGCTCAGTGAGATGAGCATCCGTTCTCAGACTGGGAGGCCCGGTTCAAATCCCG
Organism: Oreochromis aureus; assembly: GCF_013358895.1. Lineage (NCBI taxonomy): Eukaryota > Metazoa > Chordata > Actinopteri > Cichliformes > Cichlidae > Oreochromis > Oreochromis aureus. The sequence continues at coordinate 25,814 of NW_024108804.1, read as the reverse complement.
CTTATGGCAACATTTCTTTCAGTTAACAGTTAAACTTTTTAACTCTTTTCAACACAAATTTAAGCTTTTTCACCCCTTTTCAGCACAATTTTCAGTTTTTTCACCACTTTTCAGCACAAATCCCAGCTTTTTCAGCTGTTTTCAGCAAAACCTCTTTTCAGCAGAATTCTGAAAAGAGTTCTGCAGAACTCTTTTCAGCAGAAATTCTGCTGATTGAACTCTTTTCAGCAGAATTTTCACCCTTTTCAGCCCAAATTCTGCTTATTCACCTCTTCTGCAAAATTTTCAGCCTTTTCCCTATTATCAGCACAAATCTCAGCTGTTTTCAGAAAAAAACTCTTTTGAGCAGAAATTCTGCTGATTCATCTCTTTTCAGCGCAACTTCCTGCTTCTTTACCTCTTTTCAGCTGAAATTCTGCTGATTCACCTCTTTTTTCTGCAAAATATTCAGCCTTTTCACCTCTTATCAGCACACTTCTCAGCAGCTTCTGCTCATTTAAGCAGAATTGTCAGTCTCTCCACCTCTTCTTTGTCAAAATGACTTTGGCTCAGTGAGATGAGTTGCTGCTTTAGGACCAGGAGGGCCAGGTTTGAATCCTGCTTAGGGCAATGTTTTTTTCAGCAAAATTTCTCTGTCTTTACCCCTTTCAGTAGAAGTTTTGGCTTTTCACCACTTTTCAGCAAACATTTTCTGCTTCTTCACCTGTTTTCAGCAGAATTTTCAGTTTCTTCACCGCCATATAAATTTTTGCAAGTTTTCAACTTTTTCAGCTTTTTCAGCAGGAAGCTTCAGCGTTAAGGCATCCACACTGCATTTTCGCAGGAAATGCAAATTTTTCTAGTTCTTTATTATTATTATTCTTCTAGTTGCTTCCGTTACACTTTTTGGCACTTAACTACTTCCTCAGTTTTCAGCCGATTTTCTCAGTTCAAACTCTATACTGTTCTGCTCTTTCTGCTCTTTCCGGCAATGACTTTTGGTGTTTATTACTGTTATACTTTTTAAAATATTACACTTTTTTCCTTTAATTTGTCCCATTGAAATGAATGGAAAACTTCCACAATTCTGCTAAAACTTGCTTGTTTTTGAAACTTAACTACTTTGTCATACTTTCACCTAGAAACTCCATTCAAACTTTAAAATGTTCTCAGACTATTGGGCTATTGCTGTGTGATTCAGCTTTTTCAGATCTTCTACCATTTTAATTTTATACCTCTTTAAGTTTTCAGTTGCAAAATTGGGATTTTCAGAAAATACATGCGTTGTTATGGTTGCTATGCAATTAACTCAGAGTGTGCACTCGTCCTTTCTGAATTTTCTCTTCATGTCTGAACGACTTCTTGCTACTCGCTCAATTTCCACTCAACCCCACAAATTATACATCAAAACGTAGGTATTTTTGCTGGCTTTCAAAAATGTCACTGTCATTGTTGTGGGAGTTATAGATGTTTTGCAAATCTCCTCAGAGTAACACAAAGTCTGAAAATTGTCCATAGAAAGTCAATGGAGAGTTTGTTCAAAATCACCGCTGTATTTCTAATGAGAGGCATTTTAAATCGTCATATCTCCTTAACGAAACAAAGTTGAGACATGAGGCTTGTGCAAATATATCTTCAGACACTCCTGATGCTCACAATTCAAAAAGTTTTGTATCATCTATTACCGTTTGGCCATGAATTACACTTGTTTGAGAGTAGGAAATTCATGCCTTTCTCAGATCTCTTCAGATTTAAAACTCTGGAAATGAGGCACTTTTTCTCTCATCATATCTTTTTGATGGATTTCCACAGAGACCTGAAAATTCCCATGACTGTTCACCAAAGCCTGCTGTTTCTTACGGTGAAAGAATGATTTTGATGCTCCATATAGATTTAGAGTTACAAAACGTTGTTTGAGGGCAAGTCAAGGCAGTTTTGCTTCGCCTCTACTCAGTTACAGTGTATTACAAGTCATATATCTTCAATAATTTATATTTTATCTCTGAATTAAGAAGACCTGCAGATTCCCCCATCTCTTCTGAACAAAACGGTGTCAGAACGACCATTCTAGCCCCTACGGTTAGGAAATTATGGCCATTTGTTCGAGGGGAATCCTGAATGTGAGAAATACACTGAAGGAAACCCATAGCTCTCTCTGTGTCTGTGTGTGTAAGTGCTGATTACAGCAGGTGCAGCCAATTTAGCTGACCTAGATATACCAAGCCCAGACTCTTAACAGCCCCTGTACACTTTGCTCTCTGTGTATGTGTGTGTGTGTGTGTGTATCAATATCTCTCCCATGTTAAAGTATTACTCCTCCATAATAGTATTTGTGCTAAATCAAAGTACTTCTACTACATCTTAGTACTTCTGCTCAATCATAGTATTTCTGCTAAATCATAGTATTTTTGAAAAATCATGGTGTTTGTGCCAAATCATGGTTTTGGGGCAAAACCATAATATTTATTTCATGTTAAAGTATTACTACTAAGTGGAGGAATGTCTGTTATGTCATAGTATATTTGCTGAATACAATATATCTGCCAAATCATAGTATTTATCCCAAATCATAGTATTTATGCAAAATTACAGTATTTCTGCTAAAAGCAGAAATAGTACCTTTAGCAGAAATTTCTGTCAAAAGATATTATTTATGTTAAAACATAGTATTTCTGCTAAATCATAGTATTTGTGCCAAATCATAGTATTTATAGCAAATCATAGTATTTGTGCCCAAACATTGTATTGCTGCCAAATTGTAGTATTCCTTCAAAATCAGAGTATCACTGCAATTTCGGAGTATTTGAGCAAAATCGTAGTATTTGTGCAAAAACATAATATGTCTGCTAAATCACAGTATATGTGTTATGTTATAGTATTACTACTAAGGCATAGTATTTCTACCTATATATAGTATTCCTTCAAAATCATAGTATTACTGCAATTTCATAGTATTTGAGCAAAATCGTAGTATTTGTGCAAAACATACTATATCTTGAGAATCACAGTATATCTGTTATGTTATAGTATGACTACTAAGGCATAGTATTTCTACCAAATCATAGTATTCCTTCAACATGATAGTATTACTGCAGTTTCATAGTATTTGAGCGAAATCGTAGTATTTGTGCAAAAACATACTATGTCTGCAGAATCACAGTATATCTGTTATGTTATAGTATTACTACTAAGGCATAGTATTTCTACCACATCATAGTATTCCTTCAAAATCATAGTATTACTGCAATTTCATAGTATTTGAGGAAAGTCGTAGTATTTGTGCAAAAACATACTATGTCTGCAAAATCACAGTATATCTGTTATATTATAGTATTACTACTAAGGCATAGTATTTCTACCAAATCATAGTATTCCTACCAAATCATAGTATTCCTTCAACATGATAGTATTACTGCAGTTTCATAGTATTTGAGCAAAATCGTAGTATTTGTGCAAAAACATACTGTGTCTGCAAAATCAGTATACCTGTTATGTTATAGTATTACTACTAAGGCATAGTATTTCTACCACATCATAGTATTCCTTCAAAATCATAGTATTACTGCAATTTCATAGTATTTGAGCAAAGTCGTAGTACTTGTGCAAAAACATACTATGTCTGCAGAATCACAGTATATCTGTTATGTTATAGTATTACTACTAAGGCATAGTATTTCTACCAAATCATAGTATTCCTTCAAAATCATAGTATCACTGCAATTTCATAGTATTTGAGCGAATTTGTAGTATTTGTACTAAATCATGGTACTTGTACCAAATCATAGTATTTTTTGCAAATCATATTATTTGAACCAAAACATTGTATTTGTACGAAGTCATAGTATTTCTTCTAAATCATAGTATTTCACCCAAATCTCAGTAGTTGTGCTAAAACCCAGTATTATTGCCAAATCGTAGTATTTGTACTGAAACATAGTATTTGTGCCAATAAGAGTATTTGTACTAAATCATAGTACTTGTGCCAAATCATAGTATTTCTGCCATATTGTGCTAGTTGTGCAAAAACATAGACTGTCTGCAAAATCATAGTATATCTGTTATGTTATAGTATTACTACTAAGTCACAGTATTTCTGCCAATTCGTAGTATTTGTACTAAATCATACTCCTCGTGCCAAATCATAGTATTCAAACCAAATATAGTATTTGTACCAAAGCATTGTATTGGTACGAAGTACAGTATTTCTGCCAAATCATAGAATTACTGCAATTTCATAGTATTTTGAGGAATCCCTTTTGTGATAGTATTACTTCTAAGTCATAGTATTTCTGCTTTGTCATAGTATTTGTACTGAAACATAGTATTTCTGCCAAATCATATTATTACTGCTATTTCATAGTATTTGAGTGAAATTACAGTGTTTCTGTAAAAACATTGTATTTCTGCTAAATCATAGTATTTCTCTCATCTTAAAGTACTCAATTATTGTATTTGTGCCAAAGTTTAGTATTTCTGCCAAATGATATTATCTCTGCTAAATCATAGTGTCTGCCAAATCATAGTATTTGTGCCAAATTATGGGATTTTGCCAAAACATGGTACTTGTGCCAAATTATACTATTTGTGCCCAATTAATATTTCTGTTATGTTATACTATTACTACTAAGTCGTAGAATTTCTGTTATGTTCTGCCAAATCATAGTATTACGGCTATTTCAAAGTATTTGAGTGAAATTACAGTGTTTCTGCAAAGACATTGTATTTCTGCTAAATCATAGTATTTCTGTTATCTTAAAGTACTTGCACTCAATTATAGTATTTGTGCCAAAGTTTACTATTTCTGCCAAATCATATTATCTCTGCTAAATCATAGTGTCCACCAAATCATAATATTTGTGCCTAAGCGCAGCATTTGTACCAAAACATAGTATTGCTGCTATATCATAGTATTTGAGCCAAATCATAGTATATGTCCTAAAACATAGTATTTCTGCCAAATCATAGTATTTGTCCTAAAGCATAGTATTTCAACAAAATCACAGTATTTCTGCTATGTTATAGTATTTGTGCTTGTAGAAAACCTGTGTTAGTGTGAGCTACATTACCCAGCAGCCTCTGAGCAGTGAGGGAATTCATGGGACTTCTGAGCTAGATGGTCTTCCTTCGCTCCTGGGCTAACGATTGAGGAGAGAGCTGCTGGGAAGGGGAGCAAATAGCCCATCCTGTATTTGTTGGGATGGTGTGTGTCACATAAACGTGAGTTAATGTTCCATGCTTAAGATGTTTACCCTGCTACTTGTGTGTATTGGTTTTAGTTACCTTTAGCGTATGTGCTAGTTAGCGATAGCTATGGCAGCACAGTTATTTGATTGTTTTGGGCTTGTTCCTGCTTTGTTTGTTCCCCCTGCAAATTTATGTGAATTTGTACACTGTAATATCGCTGTATTACATAGTGGCTAAGTAGGAGGCTGACTGTTACTAAGTGCATCAGTATACATAGGTCATCTCTTGTGTTGGAGTGCCCTCTTGTGGCGCCTTTTGGGTAGTGCCTTAGTAAATGTGAACACTGCAAAGAAGTGGTATCAGACTGGTTTGTAGTGGAGGAATTTGTTGCCAGTTTCTTTTCATCTTTAATCCAGATTCATATTGTAATGTAGTAGTACCACAATATGGCAGAAACACTATGTTTTGGCACAAATACTTTGATTTGGTATACTTTAGCTTCTTCACCCTTTTTAGCAAAATTTTCATTTTTTCACCCTTTTCAGCACAAATTCCAGCTTTTTGGCTGTTTTCAGAAAAAAAAACTCTTTTCAGCAGAAACTCTGCTGATTCATCTCTTTCAGCGCAAGTTTCTGCTTCTTTGCCTCTTTTCTGCAGAAATTCTGCTGATCCACCTCTTTTCTGCAAAACTTTCAGCCTTTTCACCTGTTATCAGCACAATTCTCAGCAGCTTCTGCTCATTTCAGCAGAATTGTCCATCTCTCCACAACAACTTTTTGCAACTTTTCATCTTTTTCAGCTTTTCAGCAGACAGCTTCAGCGTCAAGGCATCCACACAGCATTTTCGCAGGAAATGCAAATTTTTCTAGTTATTCCTCTAGTTGCTTCCGTACACTTTTTGGCACTTAACTACTTTCTCAGTTTTCAGCCGATTTTCTCAGTTCAAACTCTATACTGTTCTGCTCTTTCTGCTAATGATGGCTATGACTTTTGGTGTTTATTACTGTTATACTTTTTAAAATATTACACTTTTTTCCTTTAATTTGTCCCATTGAAATGAATGGGAAACTTCCACAATTCTGCTAAAACTTGCTTGTCTTTGAAACTTAACTACTTTGTCATACTTTCACCTAGAAACTCCATTCAAACTTTAAAATGTTCTCAGATTATTGGGCTATTCCTGTCTGATTCAGCTTTTTCAGATCTTCTACCGTTTTAATCTTATCTCTTTTAAGTTTTCAGTTGCAAAATTGTGATTTTTCAGAAAATACATGCGTTGCTATGGTTGCTATGCAATTAAGTCAGAGTGAGTGCTGGTCCGTTCTGGATTTTCTCTTCATGTCTAAACAACTTCTTGCTACTCACTCAATTTCCACTCAACTCCCACAAATTCTACATCAAAACGTAGGTATTTTTGCTGGCTTTCAGAAAATGTCACTATCATTGTTGTGGGACTTATAGATTTTTGCAAATCTCCTCAGAGTAACACAAAGTCTGAAAACTCTCCATAGAAACTCAATGGAGAGTTTCTTCAAAATCACCGCTGGATTTCTCTAATGAGAGGCATTTTCAAATCGTCATATCTCCTTAACGAAACAAAGTTGAGACATGAGGCTTGTGCCAATATATCTTCAGACACCCTGATGCTCACAATTCAAGAAGTTTTTCTCAGCTATTACCGTTTGGCCATGAATTATACTTGTTTGAGGATAGGAAATTTGTCCCTCGCTCAGATTTCTTCAGATTTCAGACTCTGGAAATGAGGCACTTTTTTCTCTCGTCAGATCTTTTGATGGATTTCCACAGAGACCTGAAAATTTCCATGACTGTTCACCAAAGCGTGCTGTTTCTTCGGGTGAAAGAATGATTTTGATGCTCCATAAAGATTCAGAGTTACAAAACGTTGTTTGAGGGCAAGTCAAGGCAGTTTTGCTTCGCCTCTACTCAGTTACAGTGTATTACAAGTCATATATCTTCAATAATTTATATTTTATCTCTGAATTATGAAGACCTGCAGATTCCCCATCTCTTCTGAACAAAACGGTGTCAGAATGACCGCTCTAGCTCCTACGGTTAGGAAATTATGGCCATTTGTTCGAGGGGAATCCTGAATGTGAGAAATACACTGAAGAAAAGCCATAGCTGCGTCTGTGTCTGTGTGTGTAAGGGCTGATTACAGCAGGTGCAGCCAATTTAGCTGACCTAGATATACCAAGCCCAGACTCTTAACAGCCCCTGCACACTTTGCTCTCTGTGTATGTGTGTGTGTGTCTCAATAATTCTCCCATGTTAAAGTATTACTCCCCATAATAGTATTTGTGCTACATCAAAGTACTTCTACTACATCTTAGTACTTCTGCTCAATCATAGTATTTCTGCTAAATCATAGTATTTTTGAAAATTCATGGTGTTTGTGCCAAATCATGGTTTTGGGGCAAAACCATAGTATTTATTTTATGTTATAGTATTACTACTAAGTGGAGGAATGTCTGTTATGTTATAGCATATTTGCTGAATACAGTATATCTGCCAAATCATAGTATTTATCCCAAATCATAGTATTTATGCAAAATTGCAGTATTTCTGCTAAAAAGCAGAAATAGTACCTTTTAGCAGAAATTTCTGTCAAAAGATATTATTTATGTTAAAACATAGTATTTCTGCTAAATCACAGTATTTCTGCCAAATCATAGTATTTGTACTAAGTCATAGTACTTGTGCCAAATCATAGTATTTATACCCAATCATAGAATTTCTGCCATATCATCGTATTTGTGCCAAATCATGGTATGTTTTTGCCAAATCATGGTATTTGTGCCCAATTAAAATTTCTGTTATGTTATAGTATTACTACTAAGTCGTAGAATTTCTGTTATGTTATAGTATATCTGCTGATTATAGTATATGTGCCAAATCATAGTATTTATAGCAAATCATAGTATTTGTGCCCAAACATAGTATTTCTGCCAAATTGTAGTATTTGTGCAAAAACATAGAATGTCTACAAAATCACAGTATATCTGTTGTGTTATAGTATTACTACTAAGGCATAGTATTTCTACCAAATCATAGTATTCCTTCAAAATCATAGTATTACTGCAATTTCATAGTATTTGAGCGAAATCGTATTATTCGTGCAAAAACATATTGTCTGTTAAATCACAGTATATGTGTTATGTTATAGTATTACTACTAAGGCATAGTATTTCTACCTAATCATAGCATTCCTTCAAAATCATAGTATTACTGCAATTTCATAGTATTTGAGCAAAATCGTATATGTGCAAAAACATACTATTTCTGCAAAATCACAGTGTATCTGTTCTGTTAAAGTATTAGTACTAAGTCACAGTATTTCTGCCAATTCGTAGTATTTGTACTAAATCATGGTACTTGTGCCAAATCATAGTATTTTTTGCAAATCATAGTATTCCAACCAAAACATAGTATTTGTACGAAGTCATAGTATTTCTTCTAAATCATAGTATTTCAATCAAATCTCAGTAGTTGTGCTGAAATGCAGTATTATTGCCAAATCATAGTATTTGTACTGAAACATAGTATTTGTGCCAAAAGAGTATTTCTACTAAACCATGGTACTTGTGCCAAATCATAGTATTTCTGCCACATTGTGCTAGTTGTGCAAAAACATAGACTGTATGTCTATTATGTTATAGTATTATTACTAAGTCGTAGACTCTCTATTTTGTTATAGTATATCTGCTGAATACAATATATGTGCCAAATCATAGTATTTATAGCAAATCATAGTATTTGTGCTAAAACATAGTATTTCTGCCACATTATAGTACTTGTGTAAAACCAGAATGTCTGCAAAATCATCATATATCTGTCATGTTATAGTATTACTACTAACGCATAATATTTCTGGAAAATCATAGTATTTGTTTCAAATCATGGCATCTGAACCAAATCATAGTATTTGTGTCAAAACATTGTATTTGTACAAAGTCATAATATCTTTTCTAAATCATAGTATTTCAATCAAATCTCAGTAGTTGTGCTAAAACGCAGTATTATTGCCAAATCATACTATTTCTGCCAAATCATAGTATTTGTACCCAAACATATCAGTTCAACTTATTTAACTCTTCTCAACAGCCCAACACCTCTTCTTCAACCCTTTTCAGCAGAATTGTGAGTTTTTTCACCCTTTTCAGCACAAATCCCAGATTTTTCAGGTGTTTTGAACTGAAATCTCTTTTTAGCAGACATTCTGCTGATTCACCTGTTTTCAGTGCAACTACTTCTTTACCTCTTTCCAGTAGAAATTCTGCTGATTCACGTATTTTAAGCAGAATTTTCAGCCTTTCACCTCTTATCAGTACAAATCTCAGTATCTTCTGCTCATTTCAGAGGAAACCCTTTCACCTCTTTTCAGTACAAATTTGAACTTCTGTACCCCTTTGAAGCAGAATCTTTGCTTTTTCACCTCTTTTCAGCAAAAATTTCTGGGTTTTTTTCACTTGTTTTCAGCATAATTTTTCAGTTTCTTTACTGCCATACAATTCTTGCAGCTTTTCATCTTTTTCAGTCATTTTCAGCAGACAGCTTCAGCGTTCCGGCATCCACACAGCATTTTCGCAGGAAATGCAAATTTTTCTAGTTCTTTATTATTATTCTTCTAGTTGCTTCCGTACACTTTTTGGCACTTAACTACTTCCACAGTTTTCTGCCGATTTTCTCAGTTCAAACTCTATACTGTTCTGCTCTTTCTGCTCTTTCCGGCAATGACTTTTGGTGTTTATTACTGTTATACTTTTTAAAATATTACACTTTTTTCCTTTAATTTGTCCCATTGAAATGAATGGAAAACTTCCACAATTCTGCTAAAACTTGCTTGTTTTTGAAACTTAACTACTTTGTCATACTTTCACCTAGAAACTCCATTCAAACTTTAAAATGTTCTCATACTATTGGGCTATTCCTGAATGATTCAGCTTTTTCAGATCTTCTACCGTTTTAATTTTATACCTCTTTAAGTTTTCAGTTGCAAAATTGTGATTTTTCAGAAAATACATGCGTTGTTATGGTTGCTATGCAATTAACTCAGAGTGTGCACTCGTCCTTTCTGAATTTTCTCTTCATGTCTGAACAACTTCTTGCTACTCGCTCAATTTCCACTCAACTCCCACAAATTATACATCAAAATGTAGGTATTTTTGCTGGCTTTCAGAAAATGTCACTATCATTGTTGTGGGACTTATAGATTTTTGCAAATCTCCTCAGAGTAACATAAAGTCTCAAAACTCTCCATAGAAACTCAATGGAGAGTTTCTTCAAAATCAGCGCTGGAATTCTCTAATGAGAGGCATTTTCAAATCATCATATCTCCTTAACGAAACAAAGTTGAGACATGACGCTTGTGCCAATATATCTTCAGACATTCCTGATGCTCACAATTCAAGAATTTTTTCCTTACCTATTACCGTTTGGCCATGAATTACACTTGTTTGAGGGTAGGAAATTTGTCCCTCGCTCAGATTTCTTCAGATTTCAAACTCTGGAAATGAGGCACTTTTTTCTCTCTCGTCATATCTTTTGATGGATTTCAACAGAGACCTGAAAATTTCCATGACTGTTCACCAAAGCCTGCTGTTTCTTACGGTGAAAGAATGATTTTGATGCTCCATATAGATTTAGAGTTAGAAAACGTTGTTTGAGGGCAAGTCAAGGCAGTTTTGGTTCGCCTCTACTCAGTTACAGTGTATTACAAGTCATATATCTTCAATAATTTATATTTTATCTCTGAATTAAGAAGACCTGCAGATTCCCCCATCTCTTCTGAACAAAACGGTGTCAGAACGACCATTCTAGCCCCTACGGTTAGGAAATTATGGCCATTTGTTCGAGGGGAATCCTGAATGTGAGAAATACACTGCAGAAAACTCACACCTCTCTCTGTGTCTGTGTGTGTAAGTGCTGATTACAGCAGGTGCAGCCAATTTAGCTGACCTAGATATACCAAGCCCAGGCTCTTAACAGCCCCTGTACACTTTGCTCTCTGTGTATGTGTGTGTGTATATCAATATTTCTCCCATGTTAAAGTATTACTCCTCCATAATAGTATTTGTGCTAAATCAAAGTACTTCTACTACATCTTAGTACTTCTGCTCAATCATAGTATTTCTGCTAAATCATAGTATTTTTGAAAAATCATGGTATTTGTTCCAAATCATGGTTTGGGGGCAGAACCATAATATTTATTTTATGTTATGAGATTACTACTAAGTGCAGGAATGTCTGTTATGTTATAGTTTATGTGCTGAATATAGTATATCTGCCAAATCATAGTATTTATCCCAAATCATAGTATTTATGCAAAATTACAGTATTTCTGCTAAAAAGCAGAAATAGTACCTTTAGCAGAAATTTCTGTGAAAAGATATTATTTATGTTAAAACATAGTATTTCTGCTAAATCATAGTATTTCTGCCAAATCATAGTATTTGTACTTATTCATAGTACTTGTGCCAAATCATAGTATTTGTACCCAATCATAGTATTTCTGCAATATGATCGTATTTGTGCCAAATCATGGTATCTTTTGCCAAATCATGGTATTTGTGCCAAATCATGTTATTTGTGTACAGTTAAAATTTCTGTTATATTAGTGTTACTACTAAGTCATAGAATTTCTGTTATGTTATAGTATATCTGCTGATTATGGTATATGTGCCAAATAATAGTATTTATAGCAAATAATAGTATTACTGCCCAAACATAGTATTTCTTGTAGTATTTGTAGTAGTAGTTGTTGTAGTATTTGTGCAAAACATAGAATTTCTGCAAAATCATAGTATATCTGTTATGTTATAGTATTACTACTAAGGCATAGTATTCCTACCAAATCATAGCATTCCAAATCATAGTATTACTGCAATTCCATAGTATTTGAGCGAAATCGTAGTATTTGTGCAAAACATACTATGCCTGCAAAATCACATTATATCTGCTATGTTATAGTATTACTACTAAGGCATAGTATTTCTACCAAATCATAGTATTCCTTCAAAATCATAGTATCACTGCAATTTCACAGTATTTGAGCAAAATTGTAGTATTTGTACTAAATCATGGTACTTGTACCAAATCATAGTATTTTTGCAAATCATATTATTTGAACCAAAACATTGTATTTGTACGAAGTCATAGTATTTCTTCTAAATCATAGTATTTCACCCAAATCTCAGTAGTTGTGCTAAAACCCAGTATTATTGCCAAATCGTAGTATTTGTACTGAAACATAGTATTTGTGCCAATAAGAGTATTTGTACTAAATCATAGTACTTGTGCCAAATCATAGTATTTCTGCCATATTGTGCTAGTTGTGCAAAAACATAGACTGTCTGCAAAATCATAGTATATCTGTTATGTTATAGTATTACTACTAAGTCACAGTATTTCTGCCAATTCGTAGTATTTGTACTAAATCATACTGCTCGTGCCAAATCATAGTATTGAAATCAAAATATAGTATTTGTACCAAAGCATTGTATTTGTACAAGTACAGTATTTCTGCCAAATCATAGAATTACTGCAATTTCATAGTATTTTGAGGAATCCCTTTGTTATAGTATTACTTCTAAGTCATAGTATTTCTGCTTTGTCATAGTATTTGTACTAAAACGTAGCATTTCTGCCAAATCATAGTATTACTGCTATCTCATAGTATTTGAGTGAAATTACAGTGTTTCTGCAAAACATTGTATTTCTGCTAAATCATAGTATTTCTGTTATCTTAGAGTACTTGTACTCAATTATAGTATTTGTGCCAAAGTTTAGCATTTCTGCCAAATCATATTTATGTGAATTTGTACACTGTAATATTGCTGTATTATGTAGTGGCTAAGTAGGAGGCTGACTGTTACTAAGTGCATCAGTGTACATAGGTCATCTCTTGTGTTGGAGTGCCCTCTTGTGACGCCTTTTGGGTAGTGCCTTAGTAAATGTGAACACTGCAAGAAGTGGTATCAGACTGGTTTGTAGTGGAGGAATTTGTTGCCAGTTTCTTTAATCTTTAATCCGTATTCATGTTGTAATGTATACCCTGTTCTTAATCATAGAAACCACACCATATCACCCCTCCACATCCTCCTACTGTATGCCATATCTCCCTGTAACATCCATCTGACTGCCAATAAACTCCACCTGTGGTAATCTAATCCCTGGATGCCAGCCTCTCCTTCTGACCGAGGATAGCTACTATTGCAGCACCACCCAGCATTAAACTGACGTACACCATTCTGTACAGTGCTAAATCATAGTGTTTGTGCCAAACAATAGCATTCACCCAAATAATAGTATTTCTGCTATGTTATATTATTACTGCTCATAGTATTTCTGCCAAATCATGGTATTTGTTCCAAAGCATAGTATTTTAACAAAATCACAGTATTTCTGCTATGTTATAGTATCTGTGCTTGTAGAAAAACCTGTGTTATTGTGAGCTACATTACCCAGCAGCCTCTGAGCAGTGAGGGAATTCATGAGACTTCTGAGCTAGATGGTCTTCCTTTGTTCCTGGGCTAACGATTGAGGAGAGAGCTGCTGGGAAGGGGAGCAAATAGCCCATCCTGTATTTGTTAGGGATGGTGTGTGTCACATAAACGTGAGTTAATGTTCCATGCTTAAGATGTTTACACTGCTACTTGTGTGTATTGGTTTTACTTACCTTTAGCGTATGTGCTAGTTAGCGATAGCTATGGCAGCACAGTTATTTGATTGTTTTGGGCTTGTTCCTGCTTTGTTTGTTCCCCTGCAAATTTATGTGAATTTGTACACTGTAATATCGCTGTATTACATAGTGGCTAAGTAGGAGGCTGACTGTTACTAGGTGCATCAGTGTACATAGGTCATCTCTTGTGTTGGAGTGCCCTCTTGTGGCGCCTTTTGGGTAGTGCCTTAGTAAACGTGAACACTGCAAAGAAGTGGTATCAGACTGGTTTGTAGTGGAGGAATTTGTTGCCAGTTTCTTTCATCTTTAATCCGTATTCATGTTGTAATGTAGTAACTTTTGTGGCACAAGTACCACAATATGGCAGAAATACCATGTTTTGGCACAAACACTTTGATTTGGTATACTTTAGCTTCTTCACCCCTTGTCAGCAACATTTTCATTTTTTTCACCACTTTTCAGCACAAATTCCAGCTTTTTTGGCCGTTTTCAGAAAAAAAAACTCTTTTCAGCAGAAACTCTGCTGATTCACCTCTTTTCAGCGCAACGTTCTGCTTCTTTGCCTCTTTTCTACAGAAATTCTGCTGATTCACCTCTTTTCTGCAAAATTTTCATCCTTTTGCCTCTTATCAGCACAGTTCTCAGCAGCTTCTGATAATTTCAGCCCAATTGTCAGTCTATCTACCTCTTCTTTGTGAGAATGAGTTTGGCTCAGTGAGATGAGTAGCTGCCTTGAGACCAGGAGGTTCGAGGGGAATCCTGAATGTGAATGTGAGAAATACACTGCAGAAAACTTATACCTCTCTCTGTGTCTGTGTGTGTAAGGGCTGATTACAGCAGGTGCAGCTAATTTAACTGACCTAGATATACCAAGCCCAGACTCTTAACAGCCACTGTTCCCTTTAGGCTCTGTGTATGTGTGTCTGTATCAATATTTCTCCCATGTTAAAGTATTACTCCTCCATAATAGTATTTCTGTTAAATCAAAGTACTTCTACTACATCTTAGTATTTCTGCTAAATCATAGTATTTTGGCCAAATCATGGTATTTGTGCCAAAGCATAGTATTTCCACAAAATAACAGTATTTCTGCTATGTTATATTATTACTGCTCATAGTATTTCTGCCAAATCTTGGTATTTGTTCCAAAGCATAGTATTTCTGCCAAATCACAATATAACTGCAAAATAAAGGGTTTTTTTTAGACAAATCATAGTGTTTGTGCTAAATCCTAGTAATTCTGCTCAATCATAGAATTTCTGCTATGCTGAAGTGCTTTTGCTAGATTACAGAATTTCTGCTAAGTCAAAGTATTTCATGTAAATCATAGTATTTATACCAAGTCCCAGTGTTTCTGCCAAATCATAAATCATAAATAATGTGGCGTGTTGGTGGAACAGCTAGTTCTCTCCCATCATGCCTTGGGACATGTGCTGCTGTTTAGATGTTCTTGTTTCATTGTTTATGGTTACGTTACTTTTAACTGTTGTCTTGAATGTTGTGTTTATACTACGGTACAAAGTCACTGACAGTTATTGTTTTATAGGAAGAATGCAGTACCATAAGTGAGTTCTGTTATGCTGTTAATGAGCCTTGAAGCACATTGTAGCACAAGCAAGTGTTTAATAAAGAGCATCCCCTACCAGTTTGGGGTGGAAATACAAGCTCAGTCTCTCCTCTGAGCTTCTTTGTAAGATTCATCTGCATGCTGCCAATTTATCTTCAGACACTACTGACAGTCATGGTGTGAGCAGTTTTTACTGTCATCTTACTGTTGAGCCATAAATTACGTTTGTTTGAAGGGTGGAAATATGTCCTCGTCTCAGTTTTCAAACTCCGAAAATGAAGCCGTTTCTTCTCTCGTCATATCTCCGCGATGGAGGTAGAAAGAGCAATGAAAATCGCAGTCAAAGTACACCAATGTCCGCTGATTCACCCAGTACAAGAATTATGCTGCTAGCCCTCCTAGTTTTTGAGTTACACGACGTTTTGTAACTCCAAAAACGGCGTTTTTCACCTCTCACCGCGATCTATTTCTGACTGGTTATCAATCTGGTTTTCAGGTACCGCCCCTTTCCAGGTGGCGCAATTGGTAATGACACGGGTCTGCGCGCCCAAAGGTCGTGGGTTCAAATCCACCTTGGTCAATATTTTTTTTTTCACTTCAAATTTATACACTATCACAGACCTGTAATTTCTATTGCTAATTTATTACAATTCTGCAAACTTTTATGATTTTAGCAGCTTTTCTAATATGGACCTCAGATTCTTGTCAACACCACATGGCAGAAATACATACAAGTAAACAGCCTGATGAAGCAGACAGAAGCAGTACCTCTGATTGGTGAATTTGAGCAGAACCAGGTTGTTCTGCCTCTTTTCAGCAGAAATTCTGCTCATTCACCTCTTTTCAGCGCAATGTTCTGCTTCTTTCCCTCTTTTCTGCAGAAATTCTGTTGATTTACCTCTTTTCTGCAAAATTTTCAGCCCTTTTACCTCTTATGAGCACAATTCTCAGCAGCTTCTGCTCATTTCACCATAATTGTCAGTCTCTCCATCTCCTTCCTTGTGAGAGTCAGTTTGGCACAGTGAGATGAGTAGCCGCCTTGAGCCCAGGAGGGCGGGCCAGGTTCAAACATAGACTGTCTGCAACATAACAGTATATCTGTTATGTTATAGTATTACTACTAAGTCACAGTATTTCTGCCAATTCGTATTATTTGTACTAAATCATACTACTGTGCCAAATCATAGTATTTGTTGCAAATCATAGTATTCAAACCAAAATATAGTATTTGTACCAAAGCATTGTATTTGTATGAAGTACCGTATTTCTGCCAAATCATAGAATTACTGCAATTTCACAGTATTTTGAGGAATCCTTTTGTGATAGTATTACTTCTAAGTCATAGTATTTCTGCTTTGTCATAGTATTTGTACTAAAACGTAGCATTTCTGCCAAATCATAGTATTACTGCTATCTCATAGTATTTGAGTGAAATTACAGTGTTTCTGCAAAAACATTGTATTTCTGCTAAATCATAGTATTTCTGTTATCTTAGAGTACTTGTACTCAATTATAGTATTTGTGCCAAAGTTTAGTATTTCTGCCAAATCATATTTATGTGAATTTGTACACTGTAATATCGCTGTATTACGTAGTGTCTAAGTAGGAGGCTGACTGTTACTAAGTGCATCAGTGTACATAGGTCATCTCTTGTGTTGGAGTGCCCTCTTGTGACGCCTTTTGGGTAGTGCCTTAGTAAATGTGAACACTGCAAAGAAGTGGTATCAGACTGGTTTGTAGTGGAGGAATTTGTTGCCAGTTTCTTTCATCTTTAATCCGTATTCATGTTGTAATGTAGTAACTTTTGTGGCACAAATACCACAATATGGCAGAAACACTATGTTTTGGCACAAATACTTTGATTTGGTATACTTTACCTTCTTCACCCCTTTTCAGCAAAATTTTCATTTTTTCACCCTTTTCAGCACAAATTCCATTTTTGGGGCTGTTTTCAGAAAAAAAAAACTCTTTTCAGCAGAAATTCTGCTGATTTACCTCTTTTCAGTGCAATGTTCTTCTTCTTTCCATCTTTTCTGCAGAAATTCTGCTGATTCACCTCTTTTCTGCAAATTTTTCAGCTTTTCACATCTTCTCAGCACAAAACTCAGCAGCTTCTGCTCATTTAGCAAAATTGTCAGTTTCTCCATCTCTTGTGTTTGTCGGAACAAGTTTAGTTCAGTGAGATGAGTAGCTTCCTTGAGACCAGAAGGGCCAGGTTTAAATCCTGGTCATGGGATTTGAACACCTGTTTTCAGCACAAATCTCAACTTATTAGCTGTTTTAAGCAGAAACCTGTTTTACGCAGAGAAACTTTTTTAACTCAATTTCAGCTTTTTCACCCTTTTCAGCAAAATTTTCAGTTTCCCAGCTTTTTCAGCTATTTTCAGCAAAACATCTTTTCAGCAGAATTCTGAAAAGAGTTCTGCAGAACACTTTTCAGCAGAACTTCTGCTGACTGAACTGTTTTCAGTAGAATTTTCACCTCTTTTCAGCCCAAATTCTGCTTGTTCACCTCTTCTGCAAAATTTTCAGCCTTTTCACCTCTTATTAGCACAAATCTCAGCTGTTTTCAGGAAAAACTCTTTTAAGCAGAAATTCTGCTGATTCACCTCTTTTCTGCAAAATTTTCAGCCTTTTCTCCTCTTACCAGCACAATTCTCAGCAGCTTCTGCTCATTTCAGCAAAATTGTCAGTCTCTCCACCTCTTCTTTGTGAAAATGAGTTTGCGTAATTGAGAGTGACTTTGGCACAGTGAGATGAGTTACCGCCTTGAGACTAAGAGGGCCAGATTAGAATCCTGCTCAGGGCAAAACCTGTTTTCAGTTTTCTCTTTTGTTCTGCCTCTTTTCTGCAGAAATTCTGCTGATTTACCTCTTTTCTGCAAAATTTTCAGCCTTTTCACCTCTTCTCAGCACAATTCTCAGCAGCTTCCGCTCATTTTAGCTGAATTGTCGGTCTCTCCTCCACTTTTTTGAGTGAATGAGTTTAGCTCAGTGAGATGAGTAGCTGCCTTGAGACCAGGAGGCCCAGGTTCGAATCCTGCTCAGGGTGACATGTTTTTTTTCACCACCATACAACTTTTTGCAACTTTTCAGCTTTTTCAGCTTTTCAGCAGACAGCTTCAGCGTTATACATCCACACAGCATTTTCGCAGGAAATGCAAATTTTTCTAGTTATTATTATTCTTCTAGTTGCTTCCGTTACACTTTTGGCACTTAACTACTTCCTCAGTTTTCAGCCGATTTTCTCAGTTCAAACTCTATACTGTTCTGCTCTTTCTGCTCTTTCCGGCAATGACTTTTGGTGTTTATTACTCTTATACTTTTTAAAATATTACACTTTTTTCCTTTAATTTGTCCCATTGAAATGAATGGGAAACTTCCACAATTCTGCTAAAACTTGCTTGTCTTTGAAACTTAACTACTTTGTCATACTTTCACCTAGAAACTCCATTCAAACTTTAAAATGTTCTCAGACTATTGGGCTATTCCTGAATGATTCAGCTTTTTCAGATCTTCTACCGTTTTAATTTTATACCTCTTTAAGTTTTCAGTTGCAAAATTGTGATTTTTCAGAAAATACATGCGTTGTTATGGTTGCTATGCAATTAACTCAGAGTGTGCACTCGTCCTTTCTGAATTTTCTCTTCATGTCTGAACAACTTCTTGCTACTCTCTCAATTTCCACTCAACCCCCACAAATTATACATCAAAACGTAGGTATTTTTGCTGGCTTTCAGAAAATGTCACTATCATTGTTGTGGGACTTATAGATTTTTTGCATATCTCCTCAGAGTAACATAAAGTCTCAAAACTCTCCATAGAAACTCAATGGAGAGTTTCTTCAAAATCAGCGCTGGAATTCTCTAATGAGAGGCATTTTCAAATCGTCATATCTCCTTAACGAAACAAAGTTGAGACATGAGGCTTGTGCCAATATATCTTCAGACATCCCTGATGCTCACAATTCAAGAATTTTTTCTCACCTATTACCGTTTGGCCATGAATTACACTTGTTTGAGGGTAGAAATTTTTCCCTCGCTCAGATTTCTTCAGATTTCAAACTCTGGAAATGAGGCACTTTTTTCTCTCGTCATATCTTTTGATTGATTTCAACAGAGACCTGAAAATTTCCATGACTGTTCACCAAAGCCTGCTGTTTCTTACGGTGAAAGAATGATTTTGATGCTCCATATAGATTTAGAGTTACAAAACGTTGTTTGAGGGCAAGTCAAGGCAGTTTTGCTTCGCCTCTACTCAGTTACAGTGTATTACAAGTCATATATCTTCAATAATTTATATTTTACTTCTGAATTATGAAGGCCTGAAGTTTTCCCATCTCTTCTGAACAAATCGGTGTCAGAATGAGCGTTCTAGCCCCTACGGTTAGGAAATTATGGCCATTTGTTCGAGGGGAATCCTGAATGTGAGAAATACACTGCAGAAAACTCATAGCTGTCTCTGTGTCTGTGTGTGTAAGTGCTGATTACAGCAGGTGGAGCCAATTTAGCTGACCTAGATATACCAAGCACAGACTCTTAACGGCCTCTGTACACTTTGCTCTATGTGTATGTGTGTGTGTATATCAATATTTCTCCCATGTTAAAGTATTACTCCTCCATAATAGTATTTGTGCTAAATCAAAGTACTTCTACTACATCTTAGTACTTCTGCTCAATCATAGTATTTCTGCTAAATCATAGTATTTTTGAAAATCATGGTATTTGTGCCAAATCATGGTTTGGGGGCAGAACCATAATATTTATTTTATGTTATGAGATTACTACTAAGTGCAGGAATGTCTGTTATGTTATAGTTTATGTGCTGAATATAGTATATCTGCCAAATCATAGTATTTATCCCAAATCATAGTATTTATGCAAAATTACAGTATTTCTGCTAAAAAGCAGAAATAGTACCTTTAGCAGAAATTTCTGTGAAAAGATATTATTTATGTTAAAACATAGTATTTCTGCTAAATCATAGTATTTCTGCCAAATCATAGTATTTGTACTTATTCATAGTACTTGTGCCAAATCATAGTATTTGTACCCAATCATAGTATTTCTGCACTATGATCGTATTTGTGCCAAATCATGGTATCTTTTTGCCAAATCATGGTATTTGTGCCAAATCATGTTATTTGTGCCCAGTTAAAATTTCTGTTATATTAGTGTTACTACTAAGTCATAGAATTTCTGTTATGTTATAGTATATCTGCTGATTATGGTATATGTGCCAAATAATAGTATTTATAGCAAATAATAGTATTACTGCCCAAACATAGTATTTCTTGTAGTATTTGTAGTAGTAGTTGTTGTAGTATTTGTGCAAAAGCATAGAATTTCTGCAAAATCATAGTATATCTGTTATGTTATAGTATTACTACTAAGGCATAGTATTCCTACCAAATCATAGCATTCCAAATCATAGTATTACTGCAATTCCATAGTATTTGAGCGAAATCGTAGTATTTGTGCAAAACATACTATGTCTGCAAAATCACATTATATCTGCTATGTTATAGTATTACTACTAAGGCATAGTATTTCTACCAAATCATAGTATTCCTTCAAAATCATAGTATCACTGCAATTTCATAGTATTTGAGCGAAATTGTAGTATTTGTACTAAATCATGGTACTTGTACCAAATCATAGTATTTTTGCAAATCATATTATTTGAACCAAAACATTGTATTTGTAATGAAGTCATAGTATTTCTTCTAAATCATAGTATTTCACCCAAATCTCAGTAGTTGTGCTAAAACCCAGTATTGTTGCCAAATCGTAGTATTTGTACTGAAACATAGTATTTGTGCCAATAAGAGTATTTGTACTAAATCATAGTACTTGTGCCAAATCATAGTATTTCTGCCATATTGTGCTAGTTGTGCAAAAACATAGACTGTCTGCAACATCATAGTATATCTGTTATGTTATAGTATTACTACTAAGTCACAGTATTTCTGCCAATTCGTAGTATTTGTACTAAATCATACTACTCGTGCCAAATCATAGTATTGAAATCAAAATATAGTATTTGTACCAAAGCATTGTATTTGTAATGGCATACAGTATTTCTGCTTTGTCATAGAATTACTGCAATTTCATAGTATTTTGAGGAACCCTTTTGTTATAGTATTACTTCTAAGTCATAGTATTTCTGCTTTGTCATAGTATTACTGCTATTTCATAGTATTTGAGTGAAATTACAGTGTTTCTGCAAAAACATTGTATTTCTGCAAAATCATAGTATTTCTCTCATCTTAAAGTACTCAATTATTGTATTTGTGCCAAAGTTTAGTATTTCTGCCAAATGATATTATCTCTGCTAAATCATAGTGTCTGCCAAATCATAGTATTTGTGCCAAATTATGGGATTTTGCCAAAACATGGTACTTGTGCCAAAATATAGTATTTGTGCCCAATTAATATTTCTGTTATGTTATAGTAATACTACTAAGTCGTAGAATTTCTGTTATGTTCTGCCAAATCATAGTATTACGGCTATTTCAAAGTATTTGAGTGAAATTACAGTGTTTCTGCACAAACATTGTATTTCTGCTAAATCATAGTATTTCTGTTATCTTAAAGTACTTGCACTCAATTATAGTATTTGTGCCAAAGTTTAGTATTTCTGCCAAATCATATTATCTCTGCTAAATCATAGTGTCTGCCAAATCATAATATTTGTGCCTAAGCGCAGCATTTGTACCAAAACATAGTATTGCTGCTATATCATAGTATTTGAGCCAAATCATAGTATATGTCCTAAAGCATAGTATTTCAACAAAATCACAGTATTTCTGCTATGTTATAGTATTTGTGCTCGTAGAAAAACCTGTGTTAGTGTGAGCTACATTACCCAGCAGCCTCTGAGCAGTGAGGGAATTCATGAGTTAGATGGTCTTCCTTCGCTCCTGGGCTAACGATTGAGGAGAGAGCTGCTGGGAGGGGAGCAAATAGCCCATCCTGTATTTGTTGATGGTGTGTGTCACATAAACGTGAGTTAATGTTCCATGCTTAAGATGTTTACCCTGCTACTTGTGTGTATTGGTTTTAGTTACCTTTAGCGTATGTGCTAGTTAGCGATAGCTATATGCAGCACAGTTATTTGATTGTTTTGGGCTTGTTCCTGCTTTGTTTGTTCCCCTGCAAATTTATGTGAATTTGTACACTGTAATATTGCTGTATTACGTAGTGGCTAAGTAGGAGGCTGACTGTTACTAAGTGCATCAGTGTACATAGGTCATCTCTTGTGTTGGAGTGCCCTCTTGTGGCGCCTTTTGGGTAGTGCCTTAGTAAACGTGAACACTGCAAAGAAGTGGTATCAGACTGGTTTGTAGTGGAGGAATTTGTTGCCAGTTTCTTTCATCTTTAATCCGTATTCATGTTGTAATGTAGTAGTACCACAATATGGCAGAAACACTATGTTTTGGCACAAATACTTTGATTTGGTATACTTTAGCTTCTTCACCCCTTTTCAGCAAAATTTTCATTTTTTCACCCTTTTCAGCACAAATTCCAGCTTTTTGGCGGTTTTCAGAAAAAAAACTCTTTTCAGCAGAAACTCTGCTGATTCATCTCTTTTCAGCGCAAGTTTCTGCTTCTTTGCCTCTTTTCTGCAGAAATTCTGCTGATCCACCTCTTTTCTGCAAAACTTTCAGCCTTTTCACCTGTTATCAGCACAGTTCTCAGCAGCTTCTGCTCATTTCAGCAGAATTGTCCGTCTCTCCACAACAACTTTTTGCAACTTTTCATCTTTTTCAGCTTTTCAGCAGACAGCTTCAGCGTCAAGGCATCCACACAGCATTTTCGCAGGAAATGCAAATTTTTCTAGTTCTTTATTATACTTTATTCTGGTTGCTTCCGTGCGTTTTTGCCGCTTAACTACTGCTTCAGTTTTCAGCCGATTTTCACCGTTCAAACTCTATACTGTTCTGCTCTTTCTGCTGACGTAGGCTATGACTTTTGGTGTTTATTACTGTTATACTTTTTAAATATTACACTTTTTCCTTTAATTTGTCCCATTGAAATGAATGGAAATCTTCAGAAATTCTGCTAAAACTTGCTTGTTTTTGAAACTTAACTACTTATACTTTCACCCAGAAACTCCATTCAAACTTTAAAATGTTCTCAGAT
Source organism: Oreochromis aureus (assembly GCF_013358895.1). Classification (NCBI taxonomy): domain Eukaryota; kingdom Metazoa; phylum Chordata; class Actinopteri; order Cichliformes; family Cichlidae; genus Oreochromis; species Oreochromis aureus. Next base: position 2,243 of record NW_024108804.1, on the reverse strand, counting down.
TATTGGGCTATTACTGTCTGATTCAGCTTTTCAGATCTTCTACCATTTTAATTTTATACCTCTTTAAGTTTTCAGTTGCAAAATTGTGATTTTCAGAAAATACATGCGTTGTTATGGTTGCTATGCAATTAACTCAGAGTGGACAGTGAAACTTTCTGAATTTTCACCACTGTCTGAACAACTTCATACTACTCGCTCAATTTCCACTCAACCCCCACAAATTATACATCAAAACATAGGTATTTTTGCTGGCTTTCAGAAAATTTCACTATCATTGTTGTGGGACTTATAGATGTTTTGCAAATCTCCTTAGAGTAACATAAAGTCTCAAAACTCTCCATAGAAACTCAATGGAGAGTTTCTTCAAAATCAGCGCTGGAATTCTCTAATGAGAGGCATTTTCAAATCGTCATATCTCCTTAACGAAACAAAGTTGAGACATGAGGCTTGTGCAAATATATCTTCAGACACTCCTGATGCTCACAATTCAAGAAGTTTTTCTCCTATTACCGTTCTGAGATGAGTTACACTTGTTTGAGGGTAGGAAATTCGTCATTCGCTCAGATCTGCTCAGATTTCAAACTCTGGAAATGAGGCACTTTTTTCTCTCGTCATATCTTTTGATGGATTTCCACAGAGCCCTGAAAATTTCCATGACTGTTCACCAAAGCCTGCTGTTTCTTACGGTGAAAAATGATTTTGATGCTCCATATAGATTTAGAGTTACAAAACGTTGTTTGAGGGCAAGTCAAGGCAGTGTAGCTTTGCCTCTACTCAGTTACAGTATATTACAAGTCATATATCTTCAATAATTTATAGTTTATCTCTGAATTATGAAGACCTGTAGATTCCCCCATCTCTTCTGAACAAAACGGTCTGAGAATGAGCGTTCTAGCCCCTACGGTTAGAAAATTATGGCCATTTGTTCGAGGGGAGTCCTGAATGTGAGAAATACACTGAAGAAGACTCATACTTCTCTCTGTGTCTGTGTGTGTAAGGGCTGATTACAGCAGGTGCAGCCAATTTAACTAACCTAGATATACCAAGCCCAGACTCTTAACAGCCACTGTTCCCTTTAGGCTCTGTGTATGTGTGTGTGTATCAATATTTCTCCCATGTTAAAGTATTACTCCTCCATAATAGTATTTCTGCTAAACCAAAGTACTTCTACTACATCTTAGTACTTCTGCTCAATCATAGTAATTCTGGGTAATCATAGTATTTTGCCAAATCATGGTATTTGTGCCAAATCATGGTTTTTGTGTCAAATCATGACATTTCTGATATGTTATAGTATTACTAGTAGGTGGAGGTATTTCTGTTATGTTATAGTATATGTGCTGAATATAGTATATCTGCCAAATCATAGTATTTATCCCAAATCATAGTATTTATGCAAAATTGCAGTATTTCTCCTAAAAAGCAGAAATAGTACCTTTTAGCAGAAATTTCTGTCAAAAGATATTATTTATGTTAAAACATAGTATTTCTGCTAAATCATAGTATTTGTGCCAAATCATAGTATTTGTACTAAGTCATAGTACTTGTGCCAAATCATAGTATTTGTACCCAATCATAGTATTTCTGCCATACCATTTTATTTGTGCCAAATCATGGTATTTTTTTGCCAAATCATGGTATTTGTGCCAGATCATGTTATTTGTGCCCAATTAAAATTTCTGTTATGTTATAGTATTACTACTAAGTCGTAGAATTTCTACCACATCATAGTATTCCTTCAAAATCATAGTATTACTGCAGTTTCATAGTATTTGAGCAAAGTCGTAGTATTTGTGCAAAAACATACTATGTCTGAAAAATCACAGTATATCTGTTATATTATAGTATTACTACTAAGGCATAGTATTTCTACCACATCATAGTATTCCTTCAAAATCATAGTATTACTGCAATTTCATAGTATTTGAGCAAAGTCGTAGTATTTGTGCAAAAACATACTATGTCTGCAAAATCACAGTATATCTGTTATATTATAGTATTACTACTAAGGCATAGTATTTCTACCAAATCATAGTATTCCTTCAACATGATAGTATTACTGCAGTTTCATAGTATTTGAGCAAAATCATAGTATTTGTGCAAAAACATACTGTGTCTGCAAAATCAGTATACCTGTTATGTTATAGTATTACTACTAAGGCATAGTATTTCTACCACATCATAGTATTCCTTCAAAATCATAGTATTACTGCAATTTCATAGTATTTGAGGAAAATCGTAGT
>NW_024108803.1:0-60010 GCF_013358895.1 Oreochromis aureus | reverse complement strand
TAACCCTAACCCCAACCCTAACCCTTAACCCTAATTTTAACCCTAACCCTAACCCTAACCCCTAACCCTAACCCTAACCCTAACCCTAACCCAACCCAACCCCAAATTTTAACCCCTAACCCCTAACCTTTAATTTTAATTTTAACCCTAACCCTAACCCTAATTTTAATTTTAATTTTAATTTTAATTTTAATTTAATTTAATTTAACCCTAATTTTAACCCCTAACCCCAACCCCCCAACCTTAATTTTAATTTTAACCCTAACCCTAATTTTAACCCTTAATTTTAATTTTAACCCCTAATTTTAATTTAACCCTAACCCTAATTTTAACCCTAACCCTAATTTTAATTTAATTTTAATTTAATAACCCTAACCCTTAACCTAACCTAATTTAACCCCTAACCCTAACCCTAACCCTTTAACCCTAACCCTAACCCTAACCCTAACCCTAACCCTAACCCTAACCCTAACCCTAACCCTAACCCTAACCCTAACCCTAACCCTAACCCCTAACCCTAACCCTAACCCTAACCCCTAACCCTAACCCTAACCCTAACCCCTAACCCTAACCCTAACCCTAACCCTAACCCTAACCCTAACCCCTAACCCTAACCCTAACCCTAACCCCTAACCCCTAACCCTAACCCCTAACCCTAACCCTAACCCTAACCCTAACCCTAACCCCTAACCCTAACCCCTAACCCTAACCCCTAACCCTAACCCTAACCCTAACCCCTAACCCTAACCCTAACCCTAACCCTAACCCTAACCCTAACCCTAACCCTAACCCTAACCCTAACCCTAACCCCTAACCCTAACCCTGAACCCACCCTAACCCTAACCCAAACCCTAACCCTAACCCTAACCCTAACCCCCTTCCCTAACCCTAACCCTAACCCTAACCCCTAACCCTAACCCTAACCCTAACCCTAACCCTAACCCCAACCCTAACCCTAACCCTTGGAACCCTAACCCCAACCCCTAACCCAACCCCAACTTCCCCTAACCCTAACCCAACCCTAACCCCAACCCCTAACCCTACTCAAACCCTAACCCTAACCCTAAGGTCCCTAACCCTAAAGAACACAGAAAGACAAGAATGTCAGAAAAGAGAACCCAGAAAGACAAGTATAAGACAAAAGACAAAGAGGACAAAAAGTGAGAAAAACAAAGAACAGAAAATGAATAACAAAGGACCCCAATAAACCAAGCAGGGGTGCCATAAAAACAAACAGAGAACTTAAAGACAAGAGAAGACCCTAGAAAAATAACTAAGAGAAACAGAGACACAAAACAGGACGGATGTCAAAAACCAAGTAGGGGTGCCATGAAACAAAGAGAAATGTAAAGAAAGAAAACCCCTAACCCAAAGAGAAAACAAGAGAAATAGAGAAAGGAACAAAGAAAACAAGTAAGAAGAAACTAAGAAAAGTAAGAAACTAAGAAAAGTAAGAAAAACAAGTAAGAAACTAAGAAAAAGTAAGAAAAACAAGTAAGAAACTAAGAAAAGTTAGAAACTAAGAAAGAATTTTTGAAAGCACAAATAGAAAACCTAAAGAGGAGGAGTCAACTAACAGTATAAAAGCCAAGAGAGGCAGAACAGAAGACAAACAGAAACACATTGGGCCAGCCTGAGGAAGGCGAAACTACGCCCTGACGTCGCGAGGCCCAATGAAGTGCACTAAACCCTAGAAATGGGTAATTTTTGAACCAGGGCAGGGACACCACCACCCAGCCCCATCGATGGCCCGTGCATGTCAGGCTTCCCAGCTTGCTGGTGGCCTGTTTCTTACCCACACCTAACCAGCCAGTGCCTCGTGGGGTTGGGGGTGCCCTGCCCACTACTCAAACCCTAACCCTAACCAGGGAGGTCCCTAAGAAAAACTAAAGAACACAGAAAGACAAGAATGTCAGAAAAGAGAAAGACAGAAAGACAAGTATAAGACAAAAAGACAAAGAGGACAAAAAGTGAGAAAAACAAAGAACAGAAAAATGAATAACAAAGGACGGATATGTCAATAAACCAAGCAGGGGTGCCATAAAAACAAACAGAGAACTTAAAGACAAGAGAAGAAAAATAGAAAAATAACTAAGAGAAACAGAGACACAAAACAGGACGGGATGTCAAAAACCAAGTAGGGGGTGCCATGAAACAAAGAGAAATGTAAAGAAAGAAAAACAAATAAGACAAAGAGAAAAACAAGAGAAATAGAGAAAGGAACAAAGAAAACAAGTAAGAAGAAACTAAGAAAAGTAAGAAACTAAGAAAAGTAAGAAAACAAGTAAGAAACTAAGAAAAGTAAGAAAAACAAGTAAGAAACTAAGAAAAGTTAGAAACTAAGAAAGAATTTTTGAAAAGCACAAATAGAAAACCTAAAAGAGGAGGAGTCAACTAACAGTATAAAAGCCAAGAGAGGCAGAACAGAAGACAAACAGAAACACATTGGGCCAGCCTGAGGAAGGCGAAACTACGCCCGAAACGTCGCGAAGGCCCAATGAAGTGCACTAAACCCTAGAAATGGGTAATTTTTTGAACCAGGGCAGGGACACCACCACCCAGCCCCATCGATGGCCCGTGCATGTCAGGCTTCCCAGCTTGCTGGTGGCCTGTTTCTTACCCACACCTAACCAGCCAGTGCCTCGTGGGGTTGGGGTGCCCCTGCCCACTACTCAAACCCTAACCCTAACCAGGGAGGTCCCTAAGAAAAACTAAAGAACACAGAAAGACAAGAATGTCAGAAAAGAGAAAGACAGAAAGACAAGTATAAGACAAAAGACAAAGAGGACAAAAAGTGAGAAAAACAAAGAACAGAAAATGAATAACAAAGGACGGATATGTCAATAAACCAAGCAGGGGTGCCATAAAAACAAACAGAGAACTTAAAGACAAGAGAAGAAAAATAGAAAAATAACTAAGAGAAACAGAGACACAAAACAGGACGGGATGTCAAAAAACCAAGTAGGGGCCATGCCATGAAACAAACAGAGAAATGTAAAGAAAGAAAACAAATAAGACAAAGAGAAAACAAGAGAAATAGAGAAAGGAACAAAGAAAAACAAGTAAGAAGAAACTAAGAAAAGTAAGAAACTAAGAAAAGTAAGAAAAACAAGTAAGAAACTAAGAAAAGTAAGAAAACAAGTAAGAAACTAAGAAAAGTTAGAAACTAAGAAAGAATTTTGAAAAGCACAAATAGAAAACCTAAAAGAGGGAGGAGTCAACTAACAGTATAAAAGCCAAGAGAGGCAGAACAGAAGACAAACAGAAACACATTGGGCCAGCCTGAGGAAGGCGAAACTACGCCCGAAACGTCGCGAAGGCCCAATGAAGTGCACTAAACCCTAGAAATGGGTAATTTTTTGAACCAGGGCAGGGACACCACCACCCAGCCCCATCGATGGCCCGTGCATGTCAGGCTTCCCAGCTTGCTGGTGGCCTGTTTCTTACCCACCTAACCAGCCAGTGCCTCGTGGGGTTGGGGTGCCCTGCCCACTACTCAAACCCTAACCCCTAACCAGGGAGGTCCCTAAGAAAACTAAAGAACACAGAAAGACAAGAATGTCAGAAAAGAGAAAGACAGAAAGACAAGTATAAGACAAAAGACAAAGAGGACAAAAAGTGAGAAAAACAAAGAACAGAAAAATGAATAACAAAGGACGGATATGTCAATAAACCAAGCAGGGGTGCCATAAAACAAACAGAGAACTTAAAGACAAGAGAAGAAAAATAGAAAAATAACTAAGAGAAACAGAGACACAAAACAGGACGGGATGTCAAAAACCAAGTAGGGGTGCCATGAAACAAAGAGAAATGTAAAGAAAGAAAACAAATAAGACAAAGAGAAAAACAAGAGAAATAGAGAAAGGAACAAAGAAAACAAGTAAGAAGAAACTAAGAAAAGTAAGAAACTAAGAAAAGTAAGAAAAACAAGTAAGAAACTAAGAAAAGTAAGAAAAACAAGTAAGAAACTAAGAAAAGTTAGAAACTAAGAAAGAATTTTGAAAAGCACAAATAGAAAACCTAAAAGAGGGAGGAGTCAACTAACAGTATAAAAGCCAAGAGAGGCAGAACAGAAGACAAACAGAAACACATTGGGCCAGCCTGAGGAAGGCGAAACTACGCCCGAAACGTCGCGAAGGCCCAATGAAGTGCACTAAACCCTAGAAATGGGTAATTTTTTGAACCAGGGCAGGGACACCACCACCCAGCCCCATCGATGGCCCGTGCATGTCAGGCTTCCCAGCTTGCTGGTGGCCTGTTTCTTACCCACACCTAACCAGCCAGTGCCTCGTGGGGTTGGGGTGCCCCTGCCCACTACTCAAACCCTAACCCCTAACCAGGGAGGTCCCTAAGAAAAACTAAAGAACACAGAAAGACAAGAATGTCAGAAAAGAGAAAGACAGAAAGACAAGTATAAGACAAAAGACAAAGAGGACAAAAAGTGAGAAAAACAAAGAACAGAAAAATGAATAACAAAGGACGGATATGTCAATAAACCAAGCAGGGGTGCCATAAAACAAACAGAGAACTTAAAGACAAGAGAAGAAAAATAGAAAAATAACTAAGAGAAACAGAGACACAAAACAGGACGGGATGTCAAAAACCAAGTAGGGGTGCCATGAAACAAAGAGAAATGTAAAGAAAGAAAACAAATAAGACAAAGAGAAAACAAGAGAAATAGAGAAAGGAACAAAGAAAAAAACAAGTAAGAAGAAACTAAGAAAAGTAAGAAACTAAGAAAAGTAAGAAAAACAAGTAAGAAACTAAGAAAAGTAAGAAAAACAAGTAAGAAACTAAGAAAAGTTAGAAACTAAGAAAGAATTTTTGAAAAGCACAAATAGAAAACCTAAAAGAGGGAGGAGTCAACTAACAGTATAAAAGCCAAGAGAGGCAGAACAGAAGACAAACAGAAACACATTGGGCCAGCCTGAGGAAGGCGAAACTACGCCGAAACGTCGCGAAGGCCCAATGAAGTGCACTAAACCCTAGAAATGGGTAATTTTTTTGAACCAGGGCAGGGACACCACCACCCAGCCCCATCGATGGCCCGTGCATGTCAGGCTTCCCAGCTTGCTGGTGGCCTGTTTCTTACCCACACCTAACCAGCCAGTGCCTCGTGGGGTTGGGGGTGCCCCTGCCCACTACTCAAACCCTAACCCCTAACCAGGGAGGTCCCTAAGAAAAACTAAAGAACACAGAAAGACAAGAATGTCAGAAAAGAGAAAGACAGAAAGACAAGTATAAGACAAAAGACAAAGAGGACAAAAAGTGAGAAAAACAAAGAACAGAAAATGAATAACAAAGGACGGATATGTCAATAAACCAAGCAGGGGTGCCATAAAACAAACAGAGAACTTAAAGACAAGAGAAGAAAAATAGAAAAATAACTAAGAGAAACAGAGACACAAAACAGGACGGGATGTCAAAACCAAGTAGGGGTGCCATGAAACAAAGAGAAATGTAAAGAAAGAAAAACAAATAAGACAAAGAGAAAAACAAGAGAAATAGAGAAAGGAACAAAGAAAAACAAGTAAGAAGAAACTAAGAAAAGTAAGAAACTAAGAAAAGTAAGAAAAACAAGTAAGAAACTAAGAAAAGTAAGAAAAACAAGTAAGAAACTAAGAAAAGTTAGAAACTAAGAAAGAATTTTTGAAAAGCACAAATAGAAAACCTAAAAGAGGGAGGAGTCAACTAACAGTATAAAAGCCAAGAGAGGCAGAACAGAAGACAAACAGAAACACATTGGGCCAGCCTGAGGAAGGCGAAACTACGCCCGAAACGTCGCGAAGGCCCAATGAAGTGCACTAAACCCTAGAAATGGGTAATTTTTGAACCAGGGCAGGGACACCACCACCCAGCCCCATCGATGGCCCGTGCATGTCAGGCTTCCCAGCTTGCTGGTGGCCTGTTTCTTACCACACCTAACCAGCCAGTGCCTCGTGGGGTTGGGGTGCCCCTGCCCACTACTCAAACCCTAACCCTAACCAGGGAGGTCCCTAAGAAAAACTAAAGAACACAGAAAGACAAGAATGTCAGAAAAGAGAAAGACAGAAAGACAAGTATAAGACAAAAGACAAAGAGGACAAAAAGTGAGAAAAACAAAGAACAGAAAATGAATAACAAAGGACGGATATGTCAATAAACCAAGCAGGGGGTGCCATAAAACAAACAGAGAACTTAAAGACAAGAGAAGAAAAATAGAAAAATAACTAAGAGAAACAGAGACACAAAACAGGACGGGATGTCAAAAACCAAGTAGGGGTGCCATGAAACAAAGAGAAATGTAAAGAAAGAAAAACAAATAAGACAAAGAGAAAAACAAGAGAAATAGAGAAAGGAACAAAGAAAAACAAGTAAGAAGAAACTAAGAAAAGTAAGAAACTAAGAAAAGTAAGAAAAACAAGTAAGAAACTAAGAAAAGTAAGAAAAACAAGTAAGAAACTAAGAAAAGTTAGAAACTAAGAAAGAATTTTGAAAAGCACAAATAGAAAACCTAAAAGAGGGAGTCAACTAACAGTATAAAAGCCAAGAGAGGCAGAACAGAAGACAAACAGAAACACATTGGGCCAGCCTGAGGAAGGCGAAACTACGCCCGAAACGTCGCGAAGGCCCAATGAAGTGCACTAAACCCTAGAAATGGGTAATTTTTTGAACCAGGGCAGGGACACCACCACCCAGCCCCATCGATGGCCCGTGCATGTCAGGCTTCCCAGCTTGCTGGTGGCCTGTTTCTTACCCACACCTAACCAGCCAGTGCCTCGTGGGGTTGGGGTGCCCCTGCCCACTACTCAAACCCTAACCCTAACCAGGGAGGTCCCTAAGAAAAACTAAAGAACACAGAAAGACAAGAATGTCAGAAAAGAGAAAGACAGAAAGACAAGTATAAGACAAAAGACAAAGAGGACAAAAAGTGAGAAAAACAAAGAACAGAAAAATGAATAACAAAGGACGGATATGTCAATAAACCAAGCAGGGGTGCCATAAAACAAACAGAGAACTTAAAGACAAGAGAAGAAAATAGAAAAATAACTAAGAGAAACAGAGACACAAAACAGGACGGGATGTCAAAAACCAAGTAGGGGTGCCATGAAACAAAGAGAAATGTAAAGAAAGAAAAACAAATAAGACAAAGAGAAAACAAGAGAAATAGAGAAAGGAACAAAGAAAACAAGTAAGAAGAAACTAAGAAAAGTAAGAAACTAAGAAAAGTAAGAAAAACAAGTAAGAAACTAAGAAAAGTAAGAAAAACAAGTAAGAAACTAAGAAAAGTTAGAAACTAAGAAAGAATTTTTGAAAAGCACAAATAGAAAACCTAAAAGAGGGAGGAGTCAACTAACAGTATAAAAGCCAAGAGAGGCAGAACAGAAGACAAACAGAAACACATTGGGCCAGCCTGAGGAAGGCGAAACTACGCCGAAACGTCGCGAAGGCCCAATGAAGTGCACTAAACCCTAGAAATGGGTAATTTTTTGAACCAGGGCAGGGACACCACCACCCAGCCCCATCGATGGCCCGTGCATGTCAGGCTTCCCAGCTTGCTGGTGGCCTGTTTCTTACCCACACCTAACCAGCCAGTGCCTCGTGGGGTTGGGGTGCCCCTGCCCACTACTCAAACCCTAACCCTAACCAGGGAGGTCCCTAAGAAAAACTAAAGAACACAGAAAGACAAGAATGTCAGAAAAGAGAAAGACAGAAAGACAAGTATAAGACAAAAGACAAAGAGGACAAAAGTGAGAAAAACAAAGAACAGAAAATGAATAACAAAGGACGGATATGTCAATAAACCAAGCAGGGGTGCCATAAAACAAACAGAGAACTTAAAGACAAGAGAAGAAAAATAGAAAAATAACTAAGAGAAACAGAGACACAAAACAGGACGGGATGTCAAAAAACCAAGTAGGGGGTGCCATGAAACAAAGAGAAATGTAAAGAAAGAAAAACAAATAAGACAAAGAGAAAAACAAGAGAAATAGAGAAAGGAACAAAGAAAAACAAGTAAGAAGAAACTAAGAAAAGTAAGAAACTAAGAAAAGTAAGAAAAACAAGTAAGAAACTAAGAAAAGTAAGAAAAACAAGTAAGAAACTAAGAAAAGTTAGAAACTAAGAAAGAATTTTTGAAAAGCACAAATAGAAAACCTAAAAGAGGAGGAGTCAACTAACAGTATAAAAGCCAAGAGAGGCAGAACAGAAGACAAACAGAAACACATTGGGCCAGCCTGAGGAAGGCGAAACTACGCCGAAACGTCGCGAAGGCCCAATGAAGTGCACTAAACCCTAGAAATGGGTAATTTTTGAACCAGGGCAGGGACACCACCACCCAGCCCCATCGATGGCCCGTGCATGTCAGGCTTCCCAGCTTGCTGGTGGCCTGTTTCTTACCCACACCTAACCAGCCAGTGCCTCGTGGGGTTGGGGTGCCCCTGCCCACTACTCAAACCCTAACCCTAACCAGGGAGGTCCCTAAGAAAAACTAAAGAACACAGAAAGACAAGAATGTCAGAAAAGAGAAAGACAGAAAGACAAGTATAAGACAAAAGACAAAGAGGACAAAAAGTGAGAAAAACAAAGAACAGAAAAATGAATAACAAAGGACGGATATGTCAATAAACCAAGCAGGGGTGCCATAAAACAAACAGAGAACTTAAAGACAAGAGAAGAAAAATAGAAAAATAACTAAGAGAAACAGAGACACAAAACAGGACGGGATGTCAAAAAACCAAGTAGGGGTGCCATGAAACAAAGAGAAATGTAAAGAAAGAAAAACAAATAAGACAAAGAGAAAACACAAGAGAATAGAGAAAGGAACAAAGAAAAACAAGTAAGAAGAAACTAAGAAAAGTAAGAAACTAAGAAAAGTAAGAAAAACAAGTAAGAAACTAAGAAAAGTAAGAAAAACAAGTAAGAAACTAAGAAAAGTTAGAAACTAAGAAAGAATTTTTGAAAAGCACAAATAGAAAACCTAAAAGAGGGAGGTCAACTAACAGTATAAAAGCCAAGAGAGGCAGAACAGAAGACAAACAGAAACACATTGGGCCAGCCTGAGGAAGGCGAAACTACGCCGAAACGTCGCGAAGGCCCAATGAAGTGCACTAAACCCTAGAAATGGGTAATTTTTTTGAACCAGGGCAGGGACACCACCACCCAGCCCCATCGATGGCCCGTGCATGTCAGGCTTCCCAGCTTGCTGGTGGCCTGTTTCTTACCCACACCTAACCAGCCAGTGCCTCGTGGGGTTGGGGTGCCCCTGCCCACTACTCAAACCCTAACCCTAACCAGGGAGGTCCCTAAGAAAAACTAAAGAACACAGAAAGACAAGAATGTCAGAAAAGAGAAAGACAGAAAGACAAGTATAAGACAAAAGACAAAGAGGACAAAAAGTGAGAAAAACAAAGAACAGAAAAATGAATAACAAAGGACGGATATGTCAATAAACCAAGCAGGGGTGCCATAAAACAAACAGAGAACTTAAAGACAAGAGAAGAAAAATAGAAAAATAACTAAGAGAAACAGAGACACAAAACAGGACGGGATGTCAAAAACCAAGTAGGGGTGCCATGAAACAAAGAGAAATGTAAAGAAAGAAAAACAAATAAGACAAAGAGAAAAACAAGAGAAATAGAGAAAGGAACAAAGAAAAACAAGTAAGAAGAAACTAAGAAAAGTAAGAAACTAAGAAAAGTAAGAAAAACAAGTAAGAAACTAAGAAAAGTAAGAAAAACAAGTAAGAAACTAAGAAAAGTTAGAAACTAAGAAAGAATTTTTGAAAAGCACAAATAGAAAACCTAAAAGAGGGAGGAGTCAACTAACAGTATAAAAGCCAAGAGAGGCAGAACAGAAGACAAACAGAAACACATTGGGCCAGCCTGAGGAAGGCGAAACTACGCCGAAACGTCGCGAAGGCCCAATGAAGTGCACTAAACCCTAGAAATGGGTAATTTTTGAACCAGGGCAGGGACACCACCACCCAGCCCCATCGATGGCCCGTGCATGTCAGGCTTCCCAGCTTGCTGGTGGCCTGTTTCTTACCCACACCTAACCAGCCAGTGCCTCGTGGGGTTGGGGGTGCCCCTGCCCACTACTCAAACCCTAACCCTAACCAGGGAGGTCCCTAAGAAAAACTAAAGAACACAGAAAGACAAGAATGTCAGAAAAGAGAAAGACAGAAAGACAAGTATAAGACAAAAGACAAAGAGGACAAAAAGTGAGAAAACAAAGAACAGAAAAATGAATAACAAAGGACGGATATGTCAATAAACCAAGCAGGGGTGCCATAAAACAAACAGAGAACTTAAAGACAAGAGAAGAAAAATAGAAAAATAACTAAGAGAAACAGAGACACAAAACAGGACGGGATGTCAAAAACCAAGTAGGGGTGCCATGAAACAAAGAGAAATGTAAAGAAAGAAAAACAAATAAGACAAAGAGAAAAACAAGAGAAATAGAGAAAGGAACAAAGAAAAACAAGTAAGAAGAAACTAAGAAAAGTAAGAAACTAAGAAAAGTAAGAAAAACAAGTAAGAAACTAAGAAAAGTAAGAAAAACAAGTAAGAAACTAAGAAAAGTTAGAAACTAAGAAAGAATTTTTGAAAAGCACAAATAGAAAACCTAAAAGAGGAGGTCAACTAACAGTATAAAAGCCAAGAGAGGCAGAACAGAAGACAAACAGAAACACATTGGGCCAGCCTGAGGAAGGCGAAACTACGCCGAAACGTCGCGAAGGCCCAATGAAGTGCACTAAACCCTAGAAATGGGTAATTTTTTTTGAACCAGGGCAGGGACACCACCACCCAGCCCCATCGATGGCCCGTGCATGTCAGGCTTCCCAGCTTGCTGGTGGCCTGTTTCTTACCCACACCTAACCAGCCAGTGCCTCGTGGGGTTGGGGGTGCCCCTGCCCACTACTCAAACCCTAACCCTAACCAGGGAGGTCCCTAAGAAAAACTAAAGAACACAGAAAGACAAGAATGTCAGAAAAGAGAAAGACAGAAAGACAAGTATAAGACAAAAGACAAAGAGGACAAAAAGTGAGAAAAACAAAGAACAGAAAATGAATAACAAAGGACGGATATGTCAATAAACCAAGCAGGGGTGCCATAAAAACAAACAGAGAACTTAAAGACAAGAGAAGAAAAATAGAAAAATAACTAAGAGAAACAGAGACACAAAACAGGACGGGATGTCAAAAACCAAGTAGGGGTGCCATGAAACAAAGAGAAATGTAAAGAAAGAAAAACAAATAAGACAAAGAGAAAAACAAGAGAAATAGAGAAAGGAACAAAGAAAAACAAGTAAGAAGAAACTAAGAAAAGTAAGAAACTAAGAAAAGTAAGAAAAACAAGTAAGAAACTAAGAAAAGTAAGAAAAACAAGTAAGAAACTAAGAAAAGTTAGAAACTAAGAAAGAATTTTTGAAAAGCACAAATAGAAAACCTAAAAGAGGGAGGAGTCAACTAACAGTATAAAAAAGCCAAGAGAGGCAGAACAGAAGACAAACAGAAACACATTGGGCCAGCCTGAGGAAGGCGAAACTACGCCAAACGTCGCGAAGGCCCAATGAAGTGCACTAAACCCTAGAAATGGGTAATTTTTTGAACCAGGGCAGGGACACCACCACCCAGCCCCATCGATGGCCCGTGCATGTCAGGCTTCCCAGCTTGCTGGTGGCCTGTTTCTTACCCACACCTAACCAGCCAGTGCCTCGTGGGGTTGGGGTGCCCCTGCCCACTACTCAAACCCTAACCCTAACCAGGGAGGTCCCTAAGAAAAACTAAAGAACACAGAAAGACAAGAATGTCAGAAAAGAGAAAGACAGAAAGACAAGTATAAGACAAAAGACAAAGAGGACAAAAAGTGAGAAAAACAAAGAACAGAAAATGAATAACAAAGGACGGATATGTCAATAAACCAAGCAGGGGTGCCATAAAAACAAACAGAGAACTTAAAGACAAGAGAAGAAAAATAGAAAAATAACTAAGAGAAACAGAGACACAAAACAGGACGGGATGTCAAAAACCAAGTAGGGGTGCCATGAAACAAAGAGAAATGTAAAGAAAGAAAAACAAATAAGACAAAGAGAAAAACAAGAGAAATAGAAAAGGAACAAAGAAAAACAAGTAAGAAGAAACTAAGAAAAGTAAGAAACTAAGAAAAGTAAGAAAAACAAGTAAGAAACTAAGAAAAGTAAGAAAAACAAGTAAGAAACTAAGAAAAGTTAGAAACTAAGAAAGAATTTTTGAAAAGCACAAATAGAAAACCTAAAAGAGGAGGAGTCAACTAACAGTATAAAAGCCAAGAGAGGCAGAACAGAAGACAAACAGAAACACATTGGGCCAGCCTGAGGAAGGCGAAACTACGCCCGAAACGTCGCGAAGGCCCAATGAAGTGCACTAAACCCTAGAAATGGGTAATTTTTGAACCAGGGCAGGGACACCACCACCCAGCCCCATCGATGGCCCGTGCATGTCAGGCTTCCCAGCTTGCTGGTGGCCTGTTTCTTACCCACACCTAACCAGCCAGTGCCTCGTGGGGTTGGGGTGCCCCTGCCCACTACTCAAACCCTAACCCTAACCAGGGAGGTCCCTAAGAAAAACTAAAGAACACAGAAAGACAAGAATGTCAGAAAAGAGAAAGACAGAAAGACAAGTATAAGACAAAAGACAAAGAGGACAAAAGTGAGAAAAACAAAGAACAGAAAAATGAATAACAAAGGACGGATATGTCAATAAACCAAGCAGGGGTGCCATAAAAACAAACAGAGAACTTAAAGACAAGAGAAGAAAAATAGAAAAATAACTAAGAGAAACAGAGACACAAAACAGGACGGGATGTCAAAAACCAAGTAGGGGGGTGCCATGAAACAAAGAGAAATGTAAAGAAAGAAAACAAATAAGACAAAGAGAAAACAAGAGAAATAGAGAAAGGAACAAAGAAAAACAAGTAAGAAGAAACTAAGAAAAGTAAGAAACTAAGAAAAGTAAGAAAAAACAAGTAAGAAACTAAGAAAAGTAAGAAAAACAAGTAAGAAACTAAGAAAAGTTAGAAACTAAGAAAGAATTTTTGAAAAGCACAAATAGAAAACCTAAAAGAGGGAGGAGTCAACTAACAGTATAAAAGCCAAGAGAGGCAGAACAGAAGACAAACAGAAACACATTGGGCCAGCCTGAGGAAGGCGAAACTACGCCAAACGTCGCGAAGGCCCAATGAAGTGCACTAAACCCTAGAAATGGGTAATTTTTTGAACCAGGGCAGGGACACCACCACCCAGCCCCATCGATGGCCCGTGCATGTCAGGCTTCCCAGCTTGCTGGTGGCCTGTTTCTTACCCACACCTAACCAGCCAGTGCCTCGTGGGGTTGGGGTGCCCCTGCCCACTACTCAAACCTAACCCTAACCAGGGAGGTCCCTAAGAAAAACTAAAGAACACAGAAAGACAAGAATGTCAGAAAAGAGAAAGACAGAAAGACAAGTATAAGACAAAAGACAAAGAGGACAAAAAGTGAGAAAACAAAGAACAGAAAATGAATAACAAAGGACGGATATGTCAATAAACCAAGCAGGGGTGCCATAAAACAAACAGAGAACTTAAAGACAAGAGAAGAAAAATAGAAAAATAACTAAGAGAAACAGAGACACAAAACAGGACGGGATGTCAAAAACCAAGTAGGGGTGCCATGAAACAAAGAGAAATGTAAAGAAAGAAAAACAAATAAGACAAAGAGAAAAACAAGAGAAATAGAGAAAGGAACAAAGAAAACAAGTAAGAAGAAACTAAGAAAAGTAAGAAACTAAGAAAAGTAAGAAAAACAAGTAAGAAACTAAGAAAAGTAAGAAAAACAAGTAAGAAACTAAGAAAAGTTAGAAACTAAGAAAGAATTTTTGAAAAGCACAAATAGAAAACCTAAAAGAGGGAGGAGTCAACTAACAGTATAAAAGCCAAGAGAGGCAGAACAGAAGACAAACAGAAACACATTGGGCCAGCCTGAGGAAGGCGAAACTACGCCGAAACGTCGCGAAGGCCCAATGAAGTGCACTAAACCCTAGAAATGGGTAATTTTTGAACCAGGGCAGGGACACCACCACCCAGCCCCATCGATGGCCCGTGCATGTCAGGCTTCCCAGCTTGCTGGTGGCCTGTTTCTTACCCACACCTAACCAGCCAGTGCCTCGTGGGGTTGGGGTGCCCCTGCCCACTACTCAAACCCTAACCCTAACCAGGGAGGTCCCTAAGAAAAACTAAAGAACACAGAAAGACAAGAATGTCAGAAAAGAGAAAGACAGAAAGACAAGTATAAGACAAAAGACAAAGAGGACAAAAAGTGAGAAAACAAAGAACAGAAAAATGAATAACAAAGGACGGATATGTCAATAAACCAAGCAGGGGTGCCATAAAACAAACAGAGAACTTAAAGACAAGAGAAGAAAAATAGAAAAATAACTAAGAGAAACAGAGACACAAAACAGGACGGGATGTCAAAAACCAAGTAGGGGGTGCCATGAAACAAAGAGAAATGTAAAGAAAGAAAAACAAATAAGACAAAGAGAAAAACAAGAGAAATAGAGAAAGGAACAAAGAAAAACAAGTAAGAAGAAACTAAGAAAAGTAAGAAACTAAGAAAAGTAAGAAAAACAAGTAAGAAACTAAGAAAAGTAAGAAAAACAAGTAAGAAACTAAGAAAAGTTAGAAACTAAGAAAGAATTTTGAAAAAGCACAAATAGAAAACCTAAAAGAGGGAGGAGTCAACTAACAGTATAAAAGCCAAGAGAGGCAGAACAGAAGACAAACAGAAACACATTGGGCCAGCCTGAGGAAGGCGAAACTACGCCCGAACGTCGCGAGGCCCAATGAAGTGCACTAAACCCTAGAAATGGGTAATTTTTTGAACCAGGGCAGGGACACCACCACCCAGCCCCATCGATGGCCCGTGCATGTCAGGCTTCCCAGCTTGCTGGTGGCCTGTTTCTTACCCACACCTAACCAGCCAGTGCCTCGTGGGGTTGGGGTGCCCCTGCCCACTACTCAAACCCTAACCCCTAACCAGGAGGTCCCTAAGAAAAACTAAAGAACACAGAAAGACAAGAATGTCAGAAAAGAGAAAGACAGAAAGACAAGTATAAGACAAAAGACAAAGAGGACAAAAAGTGAGAAAAAAAAAAGAACAGAAAAATGAATAACAAAGGACGGATATGTCAATAAACCAAGCAGGGGTGCCATAAAACAAACAGAGAACTTAAAGACAAGAGAAGAAAAATAGAAAAATAACTAAGAGAAACAGAGACACAAAACAGGACGGGATGTCAAAAACCAAGTAGGGGTGCCATGAAACAAAGAGAAATGTAAAGAAAGAAAAACAAATAAGACAAAGAGAAAAACAAGAGAAATAGAGAAAGGAACAAAGAAAAACAAGTAAGAAGAAACTAAGAAAAGTAAGAAACTAAGAAAAGTAAGAAAACAAGTAAGAAACTAAGAAAAGTAAGAAAACAAGTAAGAAACTAAGAAAAGTTAGAAACTAAGAAAGAATTTTTGAAAAGCACAAATAGAAAACCTAAAAGAGGGAGGAGTCAACTAACAGTATAAAAGCCAAGAGAGGCAGAACAGAAGACAAACAGAAACACATTGGGCCAGCCTGAGGAAGGCGAAACTACGCCGAAACGTCATGAAGGCCCAATGAAGTGCACTAAACCCTAGAAATGGGTAATTTTTGAACCAGGGCAGGGACACCACCACCCAGCCCCATCGATGGCCCGTGCATGTCAGGCTTCCCAGCTTGCTGGTGGCCTGTTTCTTACCCACACCTAACCAGCCAGTGCCTCGTGGGGTTGGGGTGCCCCTGCCCACTACTCAAACCCTAACCCTAACCAGGGAGGTCCCTAAGAAAAACTAAAGAACACAGAAAGACAAGAATGTCAGAAAAGAGAAAGACAGAAAGACAAGTATAAGACAAAAGACAAAGAGGACAAAAAGTGAAAAACAAAGAACAGAAAATGAATAACAAAGGACGGATATGTCAATAAACCAAGCAGGGGTGCCATAAAACAAACAGAGAACTTAAAGACAAGAGAAGAAAAATAGAAAAATAACTAAGAGAAACAGAGACACAAAACAGGACGGGATGTCAAAACCAAGTAGGGGGTGCCATGAAACAAAGAGAAATGTAAAGAAAGAAAACAAATAAGACAAAGAGAAAACAAGAGAAATAGAGAAAGGAACAAAGAAAACAAGTAAGAAGAAACTAAGAAAAGTAAGAAACTAAGAAAAGTAAGAAAAACAAGTAAGAAACTAAGAAAAGTAAGAAAAACAAGTAAGAAACTAAGAAAAGTTAGAAACTAAGAAAGAATTTTGAAAAGCACAAATAGAAAACCTAAAAGAGGAGGAGTCAACTAACAGTATAAAAGCCAAGAGAGGCAGAACAGAAGACAAACAGAAACACATTGGGCCAGCCTGAGGAAGGCGAAACTACGCCAACGTCGCGAAGGCCCAATGAAGTGCACTAAACCCTAGAAATGGGTAATTTTTTGAACCAGGGCAGGGACACCACCACCCAGCCCCATCGATGGCCCGTGCATGTCAGGCTTCCCAGCTTGCTGGTGGCCTGTTTCTTACCCACACCTAACCAGCCAGTGCCTCGTGGGGTTGGGGTGCCCTGCCCACTACTCAAACCCTAACCCCTAACCAGGAGGTCCCTAAGAAAAACTAAAGAACACAGAAAGACAAGAATGTCAGAAAAGAGAAAGACAGAAAGACAAGTATAAGACAAAAGACAAAGAGGACAAAAAGTGAGAAAAACAAAGAACAGAAAAATGAATAACAAAGGACGGATATGTCAATAAACCAAGCAGGGGTGCCATAAAACAAACAGAGAACTTAAAGACAAGAGAAGAAAAATAGAAAAATAACTAAGAGAAACAGAGACACAAAACAGGACGGGATGTCAAAAACCAAGTAGGGGTGCCATGAAACAAAGAGAAATGTAAAGAAAGAAAACAAATAAGACAAAGAGAAAAAAGAAGAGAAATAGAGAAAGGAACAAAGAAAAACAAGTAAGAAGAAACTAAGAAAAGTAAGAAACTAAGAAAAGTAAGAAAAACAAGTAAGAAACTAAGAAAAGTAAGAAAAACAAGTAAGAAACTAAGAAAAGTTAGAAACTAAGAAAGAATTTTGAAAAGCACAAATAGAAAACCTAAAAGAGGGAGGAGTCAACTAACAGTATAAAAGCCAAGAGAGGCAGAACAGAAGACAAACAGAAACACATTGGGCCAGCCTGAGGAAGGCGAAACTACGCCGAAAAACGTCGCGAAGGCCCAATGAAGTGCACTAAACCCTAGAAATGGGTAATTTTTTGAACCAGGGCAGGGACACCACCACCCAGCCCCATCGATGGCCCGTGCATGTCAGGCTTCCCAGCTTGCTGGTGGCCTGTTTCTTACCCACACCTAACCAGCCAGTGCCTCGTGGGGTTGGGGTGCCCTGCCCACTACTCAAACCCTAACCCTAACCAGGAGGTCCCTAAGAAAAACTAAAGAACACAGAAAGACAAGAATGTCAGAAAAGAGAAAGACAGAAAGACAAGTATAAGACAAAAGACAAAGAGGACAAAAGTGAGAAAAACAAAGAACAGAAAAATGAATAACAAAGGACGGATATGTCAATAAACCAAGCAGGGGTGCCATAAAACAAACAGAGAACTTAAAGACAAGAGAAGAAAAATAGAAAAATAACTAAGAGAAACAGAGACACAAAACAGGACGGGATGTCAAAAACCAAGTAGGGGGTGCCATGAAACAAAGAGAAATGTAAAGAAAGAAAAACAAAATAAGACAAAGAGAAAACAAGAGAAATAGAGAAAGGAACAAAGAAAACAAGTAAGAAGAAACTAAGAAAAGTAAGAAACTAAGAAAAGTAAGAAAAACAAGTAAGAAACTAAGAAAAGTAAGAAAAACAAGTAAGAAACTAAGAAAAGTTAGAAACTAAGAAAGAATTTTTGAAAAGCACAAATAGAAAACCTAAAAGAGGGAGGAGTCAACTAACAGTATAAAAGCCAAGAGAGGCAGAACAGAAGACAAACAGAAACACATTGGGCCAGCCTGAGGAAGGCGAAACTACGCCCGAAACGTCGCGAAGGCCCAATGAAGTGCACTAAACCCTAGAAATGGGTAATTTTTGAACCAGGGCAGGGACACCACCACCCAGCCCCATCGATGGCCCGTGCATGTCAGGCTTCCCAGCTTGCTGGTGGCCTGTTTCTTACCCACACCTAACCAGCCAGTGCCTCGTGGGGTTGGGGTGCCCCTGCCCACTACTCAAACCCTAACCCCAACCAGGGAGGTCCCTAAGAAAAACTAAAGAACACAGAAAGACAAGAATGTCAGAAAAGAAAGACAGAAAGACAAGTATAAGACAAAAGACAAAGAGGACAAAAAGTGAGAAAAACAAAGAACAGAAAAATGAATAACAAAGGACGGATATGTCAATAAACCAAGCAGGGGGTGCCATAAAAACAAACAGAGAACTTAAAGACAAGAGAAGAAAAATAGAAAAATAACTAAGAGAAACAGAGACACAAAACAGGACGGGATGTCAAAAACCAAGTAGGGGTGCCATGAAACAAAGAGAAATGTAAAGAAAGAAAAACAAATAAGACAAAGAGAAAAACAAGAGAAATAGAGAAAGGAACAAAGAAAAACAAGTAAGAAGAAACTAAGAAAAGTAAGAAACTAAGAAAAGTAAGAAAAACAAGTAAGAAACTAAGAAAAGTAAGAAAAACAAGTAAGAAACTAAGAAAAGTTAGAAACTAAGAAAGAATTTTTGAAAAGCACAAATAGAAAACCTAAAAGAGGGAGGAGTCAACTAACAGTATAAAAGCCAAGAGAGGCAGAACAGAAGACAAACAGAAACACATTGGGCCAGCCTGAGGAAGGCGAAACTACGCCCGAAACGTCGCGAAGGCCCAATGAAGTGCACTAAACCCTAGAAATGGGTAATTTTTGAACCAGGGCAGGGACACCACCACCCAGCCCCATCGATGGCCCGTGCATGTCAGGCTTCCCAGCTTGCTGGTGGCCTGTTTCTTACCCACACCTAACCAGCCAGTGCCTCGTGGGGTTGGGGTGCCCCTGCCCACTACTCAAACCCTAACCCCTAACCAGGGAGGTCCCTAAGAAAAACTAAAGAACACAGAAAGACAAGAATGTCAGAAAAGAGAAAGACAGAAAGACAAGTATAAGACAAAAGACAAAGAGGACAAAAAGTGAGAAAAACAAAGAACAGAAAAATGAATAACAAAGGACGGATATGTCAATAAACCAAGCAGGGGGTGCCATAAAAACAAACAGAGAACTTAAAGACAAGAGAAGAAAAATAGAAAAATAACTAAGAGAAACAGAGACACAAAACAGGACGGGATGTCAAAAAACCAAGTAGGGGGTGCCATGAAACAAAGAGAAATGTAAAGAAAGAAAAACAAATAAGACAAAGAGAAAACAAGAGAAATAGAGAAAGGAACAAAGAAAACAAGTAAGAAGAAACTAAGAAAAGTAAGAAACTAAGAAAAGTAAGAAAAACAAGTAAGAAACTAAGAAAAGTAAGAAAAACAAGTAAGAAACTAAGAAAAGTTAGAAACTAAGAAAGAATTTTTGAAAAGCACAAATAGAAAACCTAAAAGAGGGAGGAGTCAACTAACAGTATAAAAGCCAAGAGAGGCAGAACAGAAGACAAACAGAAACACATTGGGCCAGCCTGAGGAAGGCGAAACTACGCCAAAAACGTCGCGAAGGCCCAATGAAGTGCACTAAACCCTAGAAATGGGTAATTTTTGAACCAGGGCAGGGACACCACCACCCAGCCCCATCGATGGCCCGTGCATGTCAGGCTTCCCAGCTTGCTGGTGGCCTGTTTCTTACCCACACCTAACCCTAGCCCTGTTGACCTTACCTACCTTCCTCCCCTGACCTTAACCTCTCCCCTCTCCTGCCCTAACCCTAATTTTGGGCGTAAGGCCTCCCCTAGAAAAAACAAAGAAAAGCCAAAAAAATGGAAAAATATGAAAAAACATAAATAAAATGAAACCCAGAGTGGTTACTTAGGATGGGGTGCCAGAGACTAAATAGAAGTACAGAGTGGAACTAAGGACAGGGGTGCCATATTTTTGAGAAGCTTTCCTCCCCAAATAGGGTTGAGATGGGCTATATTCCTCCCCAATTAGGGTTGAGATGAAAAAAGTGCAGAGAAAAAAATGCACAGTATAGAGAAGGACAAACAAGGGATAGACAGTCCAAAAAGATAAATAATATTCCTCCCCAATTAGGGTCGAGATGAAAAAAGTGCAGAGAAAAAAATGCACAGTGTGGAGAAAGACAACCAAGGGATAGAAAGTCCAGAGAAAAAAACCTACAGTCAGAGAAGCCTATAAATAGAGGACAATACGGTCCCTGAAGTCATTGAGCCCAGCCTGATGAAGGCACATAGACGCCCGAAACGTCGCGACGACGGGCTCAGTTGGAACACTAAATGGCCACTACCACCCAATGATGGGTAATTTTTTGACTTGGGGGCATCAGTGCCCACCACCATTATATCCCTCCGGGGCATGCTGTGGGGAACCTGACCGCCCGGGATGGGAGCAGGTACGGACCGTGCATTGGAGCCCGGACCCCTTCGGGGACCGGACTCCCACTTTGTATTCCCTTAACCACTCTGCTTTCTGAACACAAAGTTCAATTCCGGCCCTAACCTTAACCGCTCGGACACCTAGTGGGAGATGAGGACTGGGCATACCCCACCCTGTGATGAGCCCTAACCTTAACCAAACCCCCTCTCCTCTTTACCCCTCCTCCCTCACCCCCACTTCTTCAACCCCATCCATGGGACCCGCCTGGAGCCTCACTGGGGTCTCTGGAGACCTGAGATGGGCGCAGGTATGGTCTGTGCACGGAGCTCGCCCCCTTCGGGGACCATGCTCCCAAACTCGATTTCCCCTAACCGGCCCGTGCCGCCTGACCGCCAGCTTGGGTTCTCTGGGACCCCTCACGGTGATGTTCTATAGGAAAACACAAACAACACACACTATTATATCAACTCTATAACCTGTATAAAGTTCAGGGGTCATAAGGTCAATGATGTAAGACGGTATGGATTTTATGCATTACATGCCTGTTCTTTGCTGTTGTTATGACTGTTCCTCAACCCCTATGTCAATTTCAGGTTGCACTAACCTCCCTAATTTGGGACGATGGACCGTTAAAACACTTTATGCACGGTACACTAGACACTGTATATATGAACTGTACATTCTACTGTACTGGATGGACTATTTGTAGGCAAACGCCTCATGATCAGACAGTTGGACTGCTCTTTGTGAGAAAATCTCCCCACAGAGTTGAACTGTGCAATATTTTATGGTGGCTGAATGCAGTCAATTCTCTGTGTTTAAAAGACTGAGTGCAAAGACTTTTTTTCAATATGACGCTTGACAGTCTGTTCTCCCGAGGTCCGTGAACGCAGCACCTGCGCGTGCGACCGTTCTGACCCTGATGCCACAGCGTCCTTTAAAATGTACACTGCGTGGACCACTGATTGGTTACAGGCACGCGACCACCCTGAGCATTGTGGGCAGTGTGGTCCAACCCTGTGCAGACTTTCATGGGCGCCATTCGGACAGCACGAAATCTGCTCCGGACACTTGGTGAAATCGTTACTATTGCTTTTGTCACAAGCCAGCCTGAAGAAGGTTCGGTTAGAACCGAAACGTCGCGACTTTGGCTTGTATTATATGTATATAGTTCATTTTGTATTGATTTATCAACTTTGAGCAACAATAAACCGCTCAGTGATCAAAATCAGTATACGAGTTATCCGTTAGCATAGAGCTGCCTAGCATCACCCACACGGTCGAGTGGGACCAGTGGAGAGAGCTAAAGGTATTAGTGGACGCATAACCATGCCCACATATGCTACGGATGGAGAGTGGACCTCGTTCGGCGACGCAGGGGCGGAGAGGGACCGCGACTGGAGAGCTGAGGAGATCGCCGCGCAGACCACCTCGCGAAGCAGCTATCCATCTCGAGAGGGTCGGAGGACCTACACGGCGATCAGGAGAGATGATCACCGCAGCGGTGAGTCAGACTTTTCCACGCACCACAGCGGAACCGGGGAGAAACCAGCCGGCAGCAGACCGCTATGCAGCCCGCCAGGAGAGCTGGAGAGGAGATCGCGACTGGGGAGCTGACGAGGGCGCACGCCGACCACCTCGGCGCAGCAGCCATCCATCTCGAGAAGGTCGGAGGACCTATGCGGCGGTCGTGAGAGAGAACACCCCAGTGGTCAGCCAGGCTTTTCCACGCACCACAGCGGAACCGGGGAGGGACCGTCCGGCACCGGACCGCTATGCAGCCCGCCAGGAGAGCTGGAGAGGAGACCGCGGCTGGAGAGCTGAGGAGGAGGACGTCGCCCGACCACCTCGATGCAGCAGCTACCCACCTCGAGAAGGTCGGAGGACCTATCGGGCGGCCGTGGGGAGGATCACCGCAGCGGCGAGCCGGACTTTTTCCACGCACCACAGCGGGCGGAGGAAGAACGGCGGCGACAGACCGCTATGCAGCCCGGCAAGGAAGTCGGACCGGACGGGACCGGCGATTCGAACGGAGAACGGCTCGGGACAATCGGTATGTGAGACGCACTTCGCGCTGAGCGAGCTGGACCTCCTGTTAACAAAATAATTTCAGATGATCCGGACTTTTCTAAAAGGTCCGCATTATTCTGAACTTATTAAGACAGTACATCATTTGAAAAATGTGACTAGTGACACTTATCCTCCTTCTTTAAACAAAATAGCACACAATTTAAAGACTGTTATTAAACCTGCCGTCCCTACCAAACACACACAAAATAAGATTGAGGAGAACGCTAAAAACTGGGCCCGTACAACCATGGTGATCCTTCGACAACATTATACTCAGAGCGTGAGGAGGAATTAAAAGCTCTCTCTGAGTGTTCTAAACAGGACTGGGAGGGCCCGTTCGAGATAGCAACATCCTGGGCCAAGAGGAACCTGGGCCGCCGCCTCCAACCTGACTCTCTGGAACAGGCCAGAGCTGAGATCGTGGCCAAACTGGGGACCTGGGGACTGCCACTTCAACAGAGGAGGTAAACACCACCAGGGCACCTGCACGACAGCCACAAGGGGTGTGAGAGGGATACAGCAGGACACCATTGAACTCCTTAATGAGATACAGGGCCCACCTGCACCCCGCACAACATCCAAAAAAAAACGACGGCAACGATGACGGACCACGTCGCTGGAGACTGGTCACCTTCTTCTGAGATGGAGCAGGAACAAGAGAGGGAACTGACACCTTCCTCCCCTCCAGAATCTTCACAACCAGCAGAGCCCAATCTGGCCACACCGAAGGAGCAGAGGTGTTGAGATTCGCCGCCTCGATCCCAGAGCGCCATCCCAGGAGCGGCCATGTTCTCCCTCCATCCAACCACCACAATCTGGTGAAATTATGGACACTGAGGGACTGGACTTCACACAGGGGAAGTCACCCCAAAAAGACAAAGCGGGTTAACACTTTGACAGTGGCTAAACCGCAACCAGTGTCTCACCGGGACCATCTCGCAGCGGCTTAGACAGACTGACTTCCTGTGTGCAAACCCGGCTTCAGCTTCAAGCAGCAGAGGAATCATCATCTTCTTCATCATCTCTTCCTCCTTCACCAGCCTCGCCGGGACAGCAGGTGCGGACGCCGACCAGACATCCCAACACACACAGGAAATTGAGAGACTGGCACCTGCATGTGAAAGAGCCCTGGCTCGTCGTCGGCGATTCTAATGTTAGCAGACTGCCCCCTTTGCAGCTGACAGTTTGCAGATCGATGGCTTCCGGGAGCCAAATGGTGGCATGCAGAGTACCTCCTGGAGAAAGCCACTATTGCCACACCGGTGACAAAACTAATCCTGTCTTTTGGCATTAATAACAGGTCCCAGAGAGACAAGAATGTGCCAGTGTTGGAACTGAAAAGGGCCCTGAAAGTAGCCCGGCAGAAGTTCCCTGAGGCTGACATTTATGTGCCTGAGATTAACTTTTCTTCTGCTCTTTCTCAGGTGGAAAAGGACACTTTGATGTACTTGAACACTTTCATTACAGGACTAAAGATCACATTCCAGCCCTCACCTCAGACATTTTCACTACAGAAGAGGATGACATTCACTGGTCATATGGAACTTCAGAGGCAATGTTACAACACTGGGAGATGTATGTAAATGGGGAGTCCCCATAAGCCTGACACATCGGGAGGGGTCAAGTGATTTACATGTTGTTGATGGTGTTATGAACTTGTCCAAAAATTCCGTCCTTCCACTGCTCAGCGGAGCCTGCTGAATAGAGGCCTGACTTTTATCCCCACAAAGGCTACAACAAAAACTTACAATTACAATGCAAATATGACATTCAGCAGTACCATAGGAGGATCAAATTGGCTGCCTTTTATGGAGATAAAGAGGAGACTCAATCTCAGCCCTTCACTCCAAAATCATACTGGTCCCCGCCCAATGCTCAGCTCCCACCCCAAATTCTTACTTTGATCAAAACAGATAATGAATATTTTCAAAACCACTTTCATGTAGACCGAGTTAAACCCAATTTGACAGTAGAAGAGACAAAAGCTCTAACAGAATTGAAACAAAACAAGCAAATTATTATAAAACCGGCAGACAAAGGAAGCGCAGTTGTAATTTTGGACAGGGACCAGTATTTGGAGGAAGGCTACAGACAATTAAACGACAAAACATATTATTTAAAATTAAAAAACCCATTTACCACGAAACAATTCCAATGGTGGAAAAAATCATTAACAACTTACACCAAAAGAAATTTATAAACCTAAAACAAAAGAACTATTTGCTGGGCTCCGCTGAACCAAGGGGAAGGCTCTTTTATATGCTGCCTAAGATCCACAAGGATCCGGCAAAATGGAGTGTCCCCTTTCAGGTGCCCCCAGGACGACCAATCGTCTCAGACTGTGATAGTGAGACTTACTATACAGCTGAGTACTTGGATTATTTCCTGACTCCTTTATCCACAAAACATGCGAGCTATATTAAAGATACATATGATTTTGTGGATAAAGTGAAAACAAATAAAGTCCCCATTGATTCTTTTCTGTTTTCCATAGATATTGACAGCCTTTACACAAACATTGACATTGGTGAAGGCATTGACTCCATTAAGAGAGTCTTTCAAAGATACCCGGATAAGAAAAGGCCAGAAAAATTACTACAACTTTTAGAAATAAATCTCACAAGGAACGACTTTGAATTCAATGGTGACTTCTATCTACAAGTCAAGGGGACAGCCATGGGGAAAAAGTTTGCCCCAGCATATGCAAATATCTTCATGGCAGAGTGGGAGACTGCTGCGTTAAATAAATGCATCAAGAAGCCTCTGTACTATTATCGCTTCCTGGATGACATATGGGGTGTCTGGCCACATTCTGAGCAGGATTTTGAGATGTTTCTTGAGACCTTAAATGACCACAATGCCTCTATTAAGCTTAAATCGACCATTAGTAAGACCTCTATTGATTTTCTGGACACGACCACCTTCAAGGGCCCAAATTTCATTAATGACCGTAAATTGGATATAAAGGTCTTTTTCAAACCCACGGACACTCATGCCCTGCTATTTAAAACCAGCTTTCATCCTAAACACACATTTGCAGGAATAGTCAAATCCCAACTGTTAAGATTCCACAAAATTTGTACACAAAAGTCTGATTTTGGGCGGCTGTTAAGACCCTGTTCTCTGCTCTCTCCACTAGGGGTACTGTTGGTCCTTCCTAAGGAGGTGCTTTAAGTCCTTTCTGCATGCAAAACCAATTGATGTTTCCCCTCTGCTTCCAGTGGTCATTACATATGCTCCTTGCACCTGCAAACTAGTCAGGGCTATCAAGAACAGTTTCCAGAGTCTGGCTCAGAATGTACAGACACTTCACAACCACAGGGTAATTGCTGCCTTCAGGAGACATAAGAATCTAGGTGATCTCCTCATCAGAGCCCAAATCTCGCCTCCCTCTGTGCCTAGGCGCAGAGACCAGGGCAATTTTTCCAGCATCGCAGGTTGGTGCGCAGCCATTCCAATGGTGATGTTTTTCTGTCATTGTGCAAAGGAACCCGAGGTCCAAAAATTGTGTATATCTGATTACATGTAAGAGGTGTGGAATGCAGTATGTGGGAGAAACAGGAAACACGCTGCTGACTAGATTCACTCAACACAGGTACAACATTACACAGAAAAAGAACACTCACACCCACCTGGTTAGACACTTTTTATTACATGGATGGGTCTCTGTATCAGTGACGGCCATCCAGGTTAACTCGAGTGGACAACGCAGCAGAGGAGGAGAGCTGAGAGGATGTGGATGGCCAAACTGGATACAGTTTATCAAAGGGCCTGAATGAAAAGGGTTTCAGGAGAAATTGATCCCACGGTTTGTATATAGTTAATGTTTCATTGCTCTTAATTGTCATCAGTTTTATGGTTATTATTGTCACTTGCACTGGGTATCTCAGCTCCTTCATGACTCACTGGGGACATCCTGCCCTGAAACTGACCCTAACCCTAACCTCAGTGACCCCTGTAATAAACTGGACTCCGGCCCTAACCTTAACCACTCTGCTTTCTGAACACAAAGTTCAATTCCGGCCCTAACCTTAACCGCTCGGACACCTAGTGGGAGATGAGGACTGGGCATACCCCACCCCTGTGATGAGCCCTAACCTTAACCAAACCCCCTCTCCTCTTTACCCTCCTCCCTCACCCCCACTTCTTCAACCCCATCCATGGGACCCGCCTGGAGCCTCACTGGGGTCTCTGGAGACCTGAGATGGGCGCAGGTATGGTCTGTGCACGGAGCTCGGCCCCCTTCGGGACCATGCTCCCAAACTCGATTTCCCCTAACCGGCCCGTGCCGCCCTGACCGCCGCTTGGGTTCTCTGGGACCCCTCACGGTGATGTTCTATAGGAAAACACAAACAACACACACTATTATATCAACTCTATAACCTGTATAAAGTTCAGGGTCATAAGGTCAATGATGTAAGACGGTATGGATTTTATGCATTACATGCCTGTTCTTTGCTGTTGTTATGACTGTTCCTCAACCCCTATGTCAATTTCAGGTTGCACTAACCTCCCTAATTTGGGACGATGGACCGTTAAAACACTTTATGCACGGTACACTAGACACTGTATATATGAACTGTACATTCTACTGTACTGGATGGACTATTTGTGGCAAACGCCTCATGATCAGACAGTTGGACTGCTCTTTGTGAGAAAATCTCCCCACAGAGTTGAACTGTGCAATATTTTATGGTGGCTGAATGCAGTCAATTCTCTGTGTTTAAAAGACTGAGTGCAAAGACTTTTTTTCAATATGACGCTTGACAGTCTGTTCTCCCGAGGTCCGTGAACGCAGCACCTGCGCGTGCGACCGTTTACGACCCTGATGCCACAGCGTCCTTTAAAATGTACACTGCGTGGACCACTGATTGGTTACAGGCACGCGACCACCCTGAGCATTGTGGGCAGTGTGGTCCAACCCTGTGCAGACTTTCATGGACGCCATTCGGACAGCACGAAATCTGCTCCGGACACTTGGTGAAATCGTTACTATTGCTTTTGTCACAAGCCAGCCTGAAGAAGGTTCGGTTAGAACCGAAACGTCGCGACTTTGGCTTGTATTATATGTATATAGTTCATTTTGTATTGATTTATCAACTTTGAGCAACAATAAACCGCTCAGTGATCAAAATCAGTATCTGAGTTATCCGTTAGCATAGAGCTGCCTAGCATCACCCACACGGTCGAGTGGGACCAGTGGAAGAGCTAAAGGTATTAGTGGACGCATAACCATGCCCACATATGCTACGGATGGAGAGTGGACCCTCGTTCGGCGACGCAGGGGCGGAGAGGGACCGCGACTGGAGAGCTGAGGAGATCGCCGCAGACCACCTCGCCGAAGCAGCTATCCATCTCGAGAGGTCGGAGGACCTACGGCGATCAGGAGAGATGATCACCGCAGCGGTGAGTCAGACTTTTCCACGCACCACAGCGGAACCGGGGAGAAACCAGCCGGCAGCAGACCGCTATGCAGCCCGCCAGGAGAGCTGGAGAGGAGATCGCGACTGGGGAGCTGGCGAGGACGCACGCCGACCACCTCGGCGCAGCAGCCATCCATCTCGAGAAGGTCGGAGGACCTATGCGGCGGTCGTGAGAGAGGAACACCCCAGTGGTCAGCCAGGCTTTTTCCACGCACCACAGCGGAACCGGGGGAGGGACCGTCCGGCACCGGACCGCTATGCAGCCCGCCAGGAGAGCTGGAGAGGAGACCGCGGCTGGAGAGCTGAGGAGGGCGTGCGCCGACCACCTCGATGCAGCAGCTACCCACCTCGAAGGTCGGAGGACCTATCTGGCGGCGGCCGTGGGGAGGATCACCGCAGCGACGAGCGGACTTTTTCCACGCACCACAGCGGGCGGAGGAAGAACGGCGGCGACAGACCGCTATGCAGCCCGGCAAGGAAGTCGGACCGGACGGGACCGGCGATTCGAACGGAGAACGGCTCGGGACAATCGGTATGTGAGGCGCACTTTCGCGCTGAGCGAGCTGGACCTCCTGTTAACAAAATAATTTCAGATGATCCGGACTTTTCTAAAAGGTCCGCATTATTCTGAACTTATTAAGACAGTACATCATTTGAAAAATGTGACTAGTGACACTTATCCTCCTTCTTTAAACAAAATAGCACACAATTTAAAGACTGTTATTAAACCTGCCGTCCCTACCAAACACACACAAAATAAGATTGAGGAGAACGCTAAAAACTGGGCCCGTACAACCATGGTGATCCTTCGACAACATTATACTCAGAGCGTAGAGGAGGAATTAAAAGCTCTCTCTGAGTGTTCTAAACAGGACTGGGAGGGCCCGTTCGAGATAGCAACATCCTGGGCCAAGAGGAACCTGGGCCGCCGCCTCCAACCTGACTCTCTGGAACAGGCCAGAGCTGAGATCGTGGCCAAACTGGGGACCTGGGGACTGCCACTTCAACAGAGGAGGTAAACACCACCAGGGCACCTGCACGACAGCCACAAGGGGTGTGAGAGGGATACAGCAGGACACCATTGAACTCCTTAATGAGATACAGGGCCCACCTGCACCCGCACAACATCCAAAAAAAGCAGCGGCAGCGATGACGGACCACGTCGCTGGAGACTGGTCACCTTCTTCTGAGATGGAGCAGGAACAAGAGAGGAACTGACACCTTCCTCCCCTCCAGAATCTTCACAACCAGCAGAGCCCAATCTGGCCACACCGAAGGAGCAGAGGGTGTTGAGATTCGCCGCCTCGATCCCAGAGGCGCCATCCCAGGAGCGGCCATGTTCTCCCTCCATCCAACCACCACAATCTGGTGAAATTATGGACACTGAGGGACTGGACTTCACACAGGGGAAGTCACCCCAAAAAGACAAAGCGGGTTAACACTTTGACAGTGGCTAAACCGCAACCAGTGTCTCACCGGGACCATCTCGCAGCGGCTTAGACAGACTGACTTCCTGTGTGCAAACCCGGCTTCAGCTTCAAGCAGCAGAGGAATCATCATCTTCTTCATCATCTCTTCCTCCTTCACCAGCCTCGCCGGGACAGCAGGTGCGGACGCCGACCAGACATCCCAACACACACAGGAAATTGAGAGACTGGCACCTGCATGTGAAAGAGCCCTGGCTCGTCGTCGGCGATTCTAATGTTAACAGACTGCCCCCTTTGCAGCTGACAGTTTGCAGATCGATGGCTTCCGGGAGCCAAATGGTGGCATGCAGAGTACCTCCTGGAGAAAGCCACTATTGCCACACGGTGACAAAACTAATCCTGTCTTTTGGCATTAATAACAGGTCCCAGAGAGACAAGAATGTGCCAGTGTTGGAACTGAAAAGGGCCCTGAAAGTAGCCCGGCAGAAGTTCCCTGAGGCTGACATTTATGTGCCTGAGATTAACTTTTCTTCTGCTCTTTCTCAGGTGGAAAAGGACACTTTGATGTGCTTGAACACTTTCATTACAGGACTAAAGATCACATTCCAGCCCTCACCTCAGACATTTTCACTACAGAAGAGGATGACATTCACTGGTCATATGGAACTTCAGAGGCAATGTTACAACACTGGGAGATGTATGTAAATGGGGAGTCCCCATAAGCCTGACACATCGGGAGGGGTCAAGTGATTTACATGTTGTTGATGGTGTTATGAACTTGTCCAAAAATTCCGTCCTTCCACTGCTCAGCGGAGCCTGCTGAATAGAGGCCTGACTTTTATCCCCACAAAAGGCTACAACAAAACTTACAATTACAATGCAAATATGACATTCAGCAGTACCATAGGAGGATCAAATTGGCTGCCTTTTATGGAGATAAAGAGGAGACTCAATCTCAGCCCTTCACTCCAAAATCATACTGGTCCCGCCCAATGCTCAGCTCCCACCCCAAATTCTTACTTTGATCAAAACAGATAATGAATATTTTCAAAACCACTTTCATGTAGACCGAGTTAAACCCAATTTGACAGTAGAAGAGACAAAAGCTCTAACAGAATTGAAACAAAACAAGCAAATTATTATAAAACCGGCAGACAAAGGAAGCGCAGTTGTAATTTTGGACAGGGACCAGTATTTGGAGGAAGGCTACAGACAATTAAACGACAAAACATATTATTTAAAATTAAAAAACCCATTTACCACGAAACAATTCCAATGGTGGAAAAAATCATTAACAACTTACACCAAAAGAAATTTATAAACCTAAAACAAAAGAACTATTTGCTGGGCTCCGCTGAACCAAGGGAAGGCTCTTTTATATGCTGCCTAAGATCCACAAGGATCCGGCAAAATGGAGTGTCCCCTTTCAGGTGCCCCAGGACGACCAATCGTCTCAGACTGTGATAGTGAGACTTACTATACAGCTGAGTACTTGGATTATTTCCTGACTCCTTTATCCACAAAACATGCGAGCTATATTAAAGATACATATGATTTTGTGGATAAAGTGAAAACAAATAAAGTCCCCATTGATTCTTTTCTGTTTTCCATAGATATTGACAGCCTTTACACAAACATTGACATTGGTGAAGGCATTGACTCCATTAAGAGAGTCTTTCAAAGATACCCGATAAGAAAAGGCCAGAAAAAGAATTACTACAACTTTTGAAATAAATCTCACAAGGAACGACTTTGAATTCAATGGTGACTTCTATCTACAAGTCAAGGGGACAGCCATGGGGAAAAAGTTTGCCCCAGCATATGCAAATATCTTCATGGCAGAGTGGGAGACTGCTGCGTTAAATAAATGCATCAAGAAGCCTCTGTACTATTATCGCTTCCTGGATGACATATGGGGTGTCTGGCCACATTCTGAGCAGGATTTTGAGATGTTTCTTGAGACCTTAAATGACCACAATGCCTCTATTAAGCTTAAATCGACCATTAGTAAGACCTCTATTGATTTTCTGGACACGACCACCTTCAAGGGCCCAAATTTCATTAATGACCGTAAATTGGATATAAAGGTCTTTTTCAAACCCACGGACACTCATGCCCTGCTATTTAAAACCAGCTTTCATCCTAAACACACATTTGCAGGAATAGTCAAATCCCAACTGTTAAGATTCCACAAAATTTGTACACAAAAGTCTGATTTTGGGCGGCTGTTAAGACCCTGTTCTCTGCTCTCTCCACTAGGGGTACTGTTGGTCCTTCCTAAGGAGGTGCTTTAAGTCCTTTCTGCATGCAAAACCAATTGATGTTTCCCCTCTGCTTCCAGTGGTCATTACATATGCTCCTTGCACCTGCAAACTAGTCAGGGCTATCAAGAACAGTTTCAGAGTCTGGCTCAGAATGTACAGACACTTCACAACCACAGGGTAATTGCTGCCTTCAGGAGACATAAGAATCTAGGTGATCTCCTCATCAGAGCCCAAATCTCGCCTCCCTCTGTGCCTAGGCGCAGAGACCAGAAACAATTTTTCCAGCATCGCAGGTTGGTGCGCAGCCATTCCAATGGTGATGTTTTCTGTCATTGTGCAAAGGAACCCGAGGTCCAAAAATTGTGTATATCTGATTACATGTAAGAGGTGTGGAATGCAGTATGTGGGAGAAACAGGAAACACGCTGCTGACTAGATTCACTCAACACAGGTACAACATTACACAGAAAAAAAGAACACTCACACCCACCTGGTTAGACACTTTTTATTACATGGATGGGTCTCTGTATCAGTGGCGGACCATCCAGGTTAACTCGAGTGGACAACGCAGCAGAGGAGGAGAGCTGAGAGGATGTGGATGGCCAAACTGGATACAGTTTATCCAAAGGGCCTGAATGAAAAGGGTTTCAGGAGAAATTGATCCCACGGTTTGTATATAGTTAATGTTTCATTGCTCTTAATTGTCATCAGTTTTATGGTTATTATTGTCACTTGCACTGGGTATCTCAGCTCCTTCATGACTCACTGGGGACATCCTGCCCTGAAACTGACCCTAACCCTAACCTCAGTGACCCCTGTAATAAACTGGACTCCGGCCCTAACCTTAACCACTCTGCTTTCTGAACACAAAGTTCAATTCCGGCCCTAACCTTAACCGCTCGGACACCTAGTGGGAGATGAGGACTGGGCATACCCCACCCCTGTGATGAGCCCTAACCTTAACCAAACCCCCTCTCCTCTTTACCCCTCCTCCCCTCACCCCCACTTCTTCAACCCCATCCATGGGACCCGCCTGGAGCCTCACTGGGGTCTCTGGAGACCTGAGATGGGCGCAGGTATGGTCTGTGCACGGGCTCGGCCCCCCTTGGGGACCATGCTCCCAAACTCGATTTCCCCTAACCGGCCGTGCCGCCTGACCGCCCGCTTGGGTTCTCTCTGGGACCCCTCACGGTGATGTTCTATAGGAAAACACAAACAACACACACTATTATATCAACTCTATAACCTGTATAAAGTTCAGGGGTCATAAGGTCAATGATGTAAGGCGGTATGGATTTTATGCATTACATGCCTGTTCTTTGCTGTTGTTATGACTGTTCCTCAACCCCTATGTCAATTTCAGGTTGCACTAACCTCCCTAATTTGGGACGATGGACCGTTAAAACACTTTATGCACGGTACACTAGACACTGTATATATGAACTGTACATTCTACTGTACTGGATGGACTATTTGTAGGCAAACGCCTCATGATCAGACAGTTGGACTGCTCTTTGTGAGAAAATCTCCCCACAGAGTTGAACTGTGCAATATTTTATGGTGGCTGAATGCAGTCAATTCTCTGTGTTTAAAAGACTGAGTGCAAAGACTTTTTTCAATATGACGCTTGACAGTCTGTTCTCCCGAGGTCCGTGAACGCAGCACCTGCGCGTGCGACCGTTCTGACCCTGATGCCACAGCGTCCTTTAAAATGTACACTGCGTGGACCACTGATTGGTTACAGGCACGCGACCACCCTGAGCATTGTGGGCAGTGTGGTCCAACCCTGTGCAGACTTTCATGGGCGCCATTCGGACAGCACGAAATCTGCTCGGACACTTGGTGAAATCGTTACTATTGCTTTTGTCACAAGCCAGCCTGAAGAAGGTTCGGTTAGAACCGAAACGTCGCGACTTTGGCTTGTATTATATGTATATAGTTCATTTTGTATTGATTTATCAACTTTGAGCAACAATAAACCGCTCAGTGATCAAAATCAGTATCGAGTTATCCGTTAGCATAGAGCTGCCTAGCATCACCCACGGTCGAGTGGGACCAGTGGAAGAGCTAAAGGTATTAGTGGACGCATAACCATGCCCACATATGCTACGGATGGAGAGTGGACCCTCGTTCGGCGACGCAGGGGCGGAGAGGGACCGCGACTGGAGAGCTGAGGAGATCGCACGCAGACCACCTCGCCGAAGCAGCTATCCATCTCGAGAGGGTCGGAGGACCTACACGGCGATCAGGAGAGATGATCACCGCAGCGGTGAGTCAGACTTTCCACGCACCACAGCGGAACCGGGGAGAAACCAGCCGGCAGCAGACCGCTATGCAGCCCGCCAGGAGAGCTGGAGAGGAGATCGCGACTGGGGAGCTGGCGAGGGCGCACGCCGACCACCTCGGCGCAGCAGCCATCCATCTCGAGAAGGTCGGAGGACCTGTCACGGCGGTCGTGAGAGAGAACACCCCAGTGGTCAGCCAGGCTTTTCCACGCACCACAGCGGAACCGGGGGAGGGACCGTCCGGCACCGGACCGCTATGCAGCCCGCCAGGAGAGCTGGAGAGGAGACCGCGGCTGGAGAGCTGAGGAGGACGTACGCCGACCACCTCGATGCAGCAGCTACCCACCTCGAGAAGGTCGGAGGACCTATCTGCGGCGGCGACGTGGGGAGGATCACCGCAGCGGCGAGCGGACTTTTTCCACGCACCACAGCGGGCGGAGGAAGAACGGCGGCGACAGACCGCTATGCAGCCCGGCAAGGAAGTCGGACCGGACGGGACCGGCGATTCGAACGGAGAAACGGCTCGGGACAATCGGTATGTGAGGCGCACTCGCGCTGAAGCGAGCTGGACCTCCTGTTAACAAAATAATTTCAGATGATCCGGACTTTTCTAAAAGGTCCGCATTATTCTGAACTTATTAAGACAGTACATCATTTGAAAAATGTGACTAGTGACACTTATCCTCCTTCTTTAAACAAAATAGCACACAATTTAAAGACTGTTATTAAACCTGCCGTCCCTACCAAACACACACAAAATAAGATTGAGGAGAACGCTAAAAACTGGGCCCGTACAACCATGGTGATCCTTCGACAACATTATACTCAGAGCGTAGAGGAGGAATTAAAAGCTCTCTCTGAGTGTTCTAAACAGGACTGGGAGGGCCCGTTCGAGATAGCAACATCCTGGGCCAAGAGGAACCTGGGCCGCCGCCTCCAACCTGACTCTCTGGAACAGGCCAGAGCTGAGATCGTGGCCAAACTGGGGGACCTGGGGACTGCCACTTCAACAGAGGAGGTAAACACCAC
This sequence comes from Oreochromis aureus, assembly GCF_013358895.1. Taxonomy (NCBI): domain Eukaryota; kingdom Metazoa; phylum Chordata; class Actinopteri; order Cichliformes; family Cichlidae; genus Oreochromis; species Oreochromis aureus. The sequence continues at coordinate 24,911 of NW_024108803.1, read as the reverse complement.
CAGGGCACCTGCACGACAGCCACAAGGGGGTGTGAGAGGGATACAGCAGGACACCATTGAACTCCTTAATGAGATACAGGGCCCACCTGCACCCGCACAACATCCAAAAAAGCGACGGCAACGATGACGGACCACGTCGCTGGAGACTGGTCACCTTCTTCTGAGATGGAGCAGGAACAAGAGAGGAACTGACACCTTCCTCCCCTCCAGAATCTTCACAACCAGCAGAGCCCAATCTGGCCACACCGAAGGAGCAGAGGGTGTTGAGATTCGCCGCCTCGATCCCAGAGGCGCCATCCCAGGAGCGGCCATGTTCTCCCTCCATCCAACCACCACAATCTGGTGAAATTATGGACACTGAGGGACTGGACTTCACACAGGGGAAGTCACCCCAAAAAACACAAAGCGGGTTAACACTTTGACAGTGGCTAAACCGCAACCAGTGTCTCACCGGGACCATCTCGCAGCGGCTTAGACAGACTGACTTCCTGTGTGCAAACCCGGCTTCAGCTTCAAGCAGCAGAGGAATCATCATCTTCTTCATCATCTCTTCCTCCTTCACCAGCCTCGCCGGGACAGCAGGTGCGGACGCCGACCAGACATCCCAACACACACAGGAAATTGAGAGACTGGCACCTGCATGTGAAAGAGCCCTGGCTCGTCGTCGGCGATTCTAATGTTAACAGACTGCCCCCTTTGCAGCTGACAGTTTGCAGATCGATGGCTTCCGGGGAGCCAAATGGTGGCATGCAGAGTACCTCCTGGAGAAAGCCACTATTGCCACACGGTGACAAAACTAATCCTGTCTTTTGGCATTAATAACAGGTCCCAGAGAGACAAGAATGTGCCAGTGTTGGAACTGAAAAGGGCCCTGAAAGTAGCCCGGCAGAAGTTCCCTGAGGCTGACATTTATGTGCCTGAGATTAACTTTTCTTCTGCTCTTTCTCAGGTGGAAAAGGACACTTTGATGTACTTGAACACTTTCATTACAGGACTAAAAGATCACATTCCAGCCCTCACCTCAGACATTTTCACTACAGAAGAGGATGACATTCACTGGTCATATGGAACTTCAGAGGCAATGTTACAACACTGGGAGATGTATGTAAATGGGGAGTCCCCATAAGCCTGACACATCGGGAGGGGTCAAGTGATTTACATGTTGTTGATGGTGTTATGAACTTGTCCAAAAAATTCCGTCCTTCCACTGCTCAGCGGAGCCTGCTGAATAGAGGCCTGACTTTTATCCCCACAAAAGGCTACAACAAAAACTTACAATTACAATGCAAATATGACATTCAGCAGTACCATAGGAGGATCAAATTGGCTGCCTTTTATGGAGATAAAGAGGAGACTCAATCTCAGCCCTTCACTCCAAAATCATACTGGTCCCCGCCCAATGCTCAGCTCCCACCCCAAATTCTTACTTTGATCAAAACAGATAATGAATATTTTCAAAACCACTTTCATGTAGACCGAGTTAAACCCAATTTGACAGTAGAAGAGACAAAAGCTCTAACAGAATTGAAACAAAACAAGCAAATTATTATAAAACCGGCAGACAAAGGAAGCGCAGTTGTAATTTTGGACAGGGACCAGTATTTGGAGGAAGGCTACAGACAATTAAACGACAAAACATATTATTTAAAATTAAAAAACCCATTTACCACGAAACAATTCCAATGGTGGAAAAAATCATTAACAACTTACACCAAAAGAAATTTATAAACCTAAAACAAAAGAACTATTTGCTGGGCTCCGCTGAACCAAGGGAAGGCTCTTTTATATGCTGCCTAAGATCCACAAGGATCCGGCAAAATGGAGTGTCCCCTTTCAGGTGCCCCAGGACGACCAATCGTCTCAGACTGTGATAGTGAGACTTACTATACAGCTGAGTACTTGGATTATTTCCTGACTCCTTTATCCACAAAACATGCGAGCTATATTAAAGATACATATGATTTTGTGGATAAAGTGAAAACAAATAAAGTCCCCATTGATTCTTTTCTGTTTTCCATAGATATTGACAGCCTTTACACAAACATTGACATTGGTGAAGGCATTGACTCCATTAAGAGAGTCTTTCAAAGATACCCGGATAAGAAAAGGCCAGAAAAATTACTACAACTTTTAGAAATAAATCTCACAAGGAGCGACTTTGAATTCAATGGTGACTTCTATCTACAAGTCAAGGGGACAGCCATGGGGAAAAAGTTTGCCCCAGCATATGCAAATATCTTCATGGCAGAGTGGGAGACTGCTGCGTTAAATAAATGCATCAAGAAGCCTCTGTACTATTATCGCTTCCTGGATGACATATGGGGTGTCTGGCCACATTCTGAGCAGGATTTTGAGATGTGTTTCTTGAGACCTTAAATGACCACAATGCCTCTATTAAGCTTAAATCGACCATTAGTAAGACCTCTATTGATTTTCTGGACACGACCACCTTCAAGGGCCCAAATTTCATTAATGACCGTAAATTGGATATAAAGGTCTTTTTCAAACCCACGGACACTCATGCCCTGCTATTTAAAACCAGCTTTCATCCTAAACACACATTTGCAGGAATAGTCAAATCCCAACTGTTAAGATTCCACAAAATTTGTACACAAAAGTCTGATTTTGGAGCGGCTGTTAAGACCCTGTTCTCTGCTCTCTCCACTAGGGGTACTGTTGGTCCTTCCTAAGGAGGTGCTTTAAGTCCTTTCTGCATGCAAAACCAATTGATGTTTCCCTCTGCTTCCAGTGGTCATTACATATGCTCCTTGCACCTGCAAACTAGTCAGGGCTATCAAGAACAGTTTCCAGAGTCTGGCTCAGAATGTACAGACACTTCACAACCACAGGGTAATTGCTGCCTTCAGGAGACATAAGAATCTAGGTGATCTCCTCATCAGAGCCCAAATCTCGCCTCCCTCTGTGCCTAGGCGCAGAGACCAGGGGCAATTTTCCAGCATCGCAGGTTGGTGCGCAGCCATTCCAATGGTGATGTTTTCTGTCATTGTGCAAAGGAACCCGAGGTCCAAAAATTGTGTATATCTGATTACATGTAAGAGGTGTGGAATGCAGTATGTGGGAGAAACAGGAAACACGCTGCTGACTAGATTCACTCAACACAGGTACAACATTACACAGAAAAAGAACACTCACACCCACCTGGTTAGACACTTTTTATTACATGGATGGGTCTCTGTATCAGTGACGACCATCCAGGTTAACTCGGTGGACAACGCAGCAGAGGAGGAGAGCTGAGAGGATGTGGATGGCCAAACTGGATACAGTTTATCCAAAGGGCCTGAATGAAAAGGGTTTCAGGAGAAATTGATCCCACGGTTTGTATATAGTTAATGTTTCATTGCTCTTAATTGTCATCAGTTTTATGGTTATTATTGTCACTTGCACTGGGTATCTCAGCTCCTTCATGACTCACTGGGGACATCCTGCCCTGAAACTGACCCTAACCCTAACCTCAGTGACCCCTGTAATAAACTGGACTCCGGCCCTAACCTTAACCACTCTGCTTTCTGAACACAAAGTTCAATTCCGCCCTAACCTTAACCGCTCGGACACCTAGTGGGAGATGAGGACTGGGCATACCCCACCCCTGTGATGAGCCCTAACCTTAACCAAACCCCCTCTCCTCTTTACCCCTCCTCCCCTCACCCCCACTTCTTCAACCCCATCCATGGGACCCGCCTGGAGCCTCACTGGGGTCTCTGGAGACCTGAGATGGGCGCAGGTATGGTCTGTGCACCGGAGCTCGGCCCCCCTTCGGGGACCATGCTCCCAAACTCGATTTCCCCTAACCGGCCCGTGCCGCCTGACCGCCCGCTTGGGTTCTCTGGGACCCCTCACGGTGATGTTCTATAGGAAAACACAAACAACACACACTATTATATCAACTCTATAACCTGTATAAAGTTCAGGGGTCATAAGGTCAATGATGTAAGGCGGTATGGATTTTATGCATTACATGCCTGTTCTTTGCTGTTGTTATGACTGTTCCTCAACCCCTATGTCAATTTCAGGTTGCACTAACCTCCCTAATTTGGGACGATGGACCGTTAAAACACTTTATGCACGGTACACTAGACACTGTATATATGAACTGTACATTCTACTGTACTGGATGGACTATTTGTAGGCAAACGCCTCATGATCAGACAGTTGGACTGCTCTTTGTGAGAAAATCTCCCCACAGAGTTGAACTGTGCAATATTTTATGGTGGCTGAATGCAGTCAATTCTCTGTGTTTAAAAGACTGAGTGCAAAGACTTTTTTCAATATGACGCTTGACAGTCTGTTCTCCCGAGGTCCGTGAACGCAGCACCTGCGCGTGCGACCGTTCTGACCCTGATGCCACAGCGTCCTTTAAAATGTACACTGCGTGGACCACTGATTGGTTACAGGCACGCGACCACCCTGAGCATTGTGGGCAGTGTGGTCCAACCCTGTGCAGACTTTCATGGGCGCCATTCGGACAGCACGAAATCTGCTCCGGACACTTGGTGAAATCGTTACTATTGCTTTTGTCACAAGCCAGCCTGAAGAAGGTTCGGTTAGAACCGAAACGTCGCGACTTTGGCTTGTATTATATGTATATAGTTCATTTTGTATTGATTTATCAACTTTGAGCAACAATAAACCGCTCAGTGATCAAAATCAGTATCACGAGTTATCCGTTAGCATAGAGCTGCCTAGCATCACCCACACGGTCGAGTGGGACCAGTGGAAGAGCTAAAGGTATTAGTGGACGCATAACCATGCCCACATATGCTACGGATGGAGAGTGGACCCTCGTTCGGCGACGCAGGGGCGGAGAGGGACCGCGACTGGAGAGCTGAGGAGATCGCACGCAGACCACCTCGCCGAAGCAGCTATCCATCTCGAGAGGGTCGGAGGACCTACGGCGATCAGGAGAGATGATCACCGCAGCGGTGAGTCAGACTTTTTCCACGCACCACAGCGGAACCGGGGAGAAACCAGCCGGCAGCAGACCGCTATGCAGCCCGCCAGGAGAGCTGGAGAGGAGATCGCGACTGGGGAGCTGGCGAGGGCGCGCGCCCGACCACCTCGGCGCAGCAGCCATCCATCTCGAGAAGGTCGGAGGACCTATGCGGCGGTCGTGAGAGAGGAACACCCCAGTGGTCAGCCAGGCTTTTCCACGCACCACAGCGGAACCGGGGAGGGACCGTCCGGCACCGGACCGCTATGCAGCCCGCCAGGAGAGCTGGAGAGGAGACCGCGGCTGGAGAGCTGAGGAGGGCGTCGCCGACCACCTCGATGCAGCAGCTACCCACCTCGAGAAGGTCGGAGGACCTATCGCGGCGGCCGTGGGGAGGATCACCGCAGCGGCGAGCGGACTTTTCCACGCACCACAGCGGGCGGGAGGAAGAACGGCGGCGACAGACCGCTATGCAGCCCGGCAAGGAAGTCGGACCGGACGGGACCGGCGATTCGAACGGAGAACGGCTCGGGACAATCGGTATGTGAGACGCTTTCGCGCTGCTGAGCGAGCTGGACCTCCTGTTAACAAAATAATTTCAGATGATCCGGACTTTTCTAAAAGGTCCGCATTATTCTGAACTTATTAAGACAGTACATCATTTGAAAAATGTGACTAGTGACACTTATCCTCCTTCTTTAAACAAAATAGCACACAATTTAAAGACTGTTATTAAACCTGCCGTCCCTACCAAACACACACAAAATAAGATTGAGGAGAACGCTAAAAACTGGGCCCGTACAACCATGGTGATCCTTCGACAACATTATACTCAGGCGTAGAGGAGGAATTAAAAGCTCTCTCTGAGTGTTCTAAACAGGACTGGGAGGGCCCGTTCGAGATAGCAACATCCTGGGCCAAGAGGAACCTGGGCCGCCGCCTCCAACCTGACTCTCTGGAACAGGCCAGAGCTGAGATCGTGGCCAAACTGGGGACCTGGGGACTGCCACTTCAACAGAGGAGGTAAACACCACCAGGGCACCTGCACGACAGCCACAAGGGGTGTGAGAGGGATACAGCAGGACACCATTGAACTCCTTAATGAGATACAGGGCCCACCTGCACCCCACAACATCCAAAAAGCGACGGCAACGATGACGGACCACGTCGCTGGAGACTGGTCACCTTCTTCTGAGATGGAGCAGGAACAAGAGAGGGAACTGACACCTTCCTCCCCTCCAGAATCTTCACAACCAGCAGAGCCCAATCTGGCCACACCGAAGGAGCAGAGGGTGTTGAGATTCGCCGCCTCGATCCCAGAGGCGCCATCCCAGGAGCGGCCATGTTCTCCCTCCATCCAACCACCACAATCTGGTGAAATTATGGACACTGAGGGACTGGACTTCACACAGGGAAGTCACCCCAAAAAGACAAAGCGGGTTAACACTTTGACAGTGGCTAAACCGCAACCAGTGTCTCACCGGGACCATCTCGCAGCGGCTTAGACAGACTGACTTCCTGTGTGCAAACCCGGCTTCAGCTTCAAGCAGCAGAGGAATCATCATCTTCTTCATCATCTCTTCCTCCTTCACCAGCCTCGCCGGGACAGCAGGTGCGGGGCGCCGACCAGACATCCCAACACACACAGGAAATTGAGAGACTGGCACCTGCATGTGAAAGAGCCCTGGCTCGTCGTCGGCGATTCTAATGTTAGCAGACTGCCCCCTTTGCAGCTGACAGTTTGCAGATCGATGGCTTCCGGGAGCCAAATGGTGGCATGCAGAGTACCTCCTGGAGAAAGCCACTATTGCCACACCGGTGACAAAACTAATCCTGTCTTTTGGCATTAATAACAGGTCCCAGAGAGACAAGAATGTGCCAGTGTTGGAACTGAAAAGGGCCCTGAAAGTAGCCCGGCAGAAGTTCCCTGAGGCTGACATTTATGTGCCTGAGATTAACTTTTCTTCTGCTCTTTCTCAGGTGGAAAAGGACACTTTGATGTACTTGAACACTTTCATTACAGGACTAAAGATCACATTCCAGCCCTCACCTCAGACATTTTCACTACAGAAGAGGATGACATTCACTGGTCATATGGAACTTCAGAGGCAATGTTACAACACTGGGAGATGTATGTAAATGGGGAGTCCCCATAAGCCTGACACATCGGGAGGGTCAAGTGATTTACATGTTGTTGATGGTGTTATGAACTTGTCCAAAAATTCCGTCCTTCCACTGCTCAGCGGAGCCTGCTGAATAGAGGCCTGACTTTTATCCCCACAAAAGGCTACAACAAAAACTTACAATTACAATGCAAATATGACATTCAGCAGTACCATAGGAGGATCAAATTGGCTGCCTTTTATGGAGATAAAGAGGAGACTCAATCTCAGCCCTTCACTCCAAAATCATACTGGTCCCCGCCCAATGCTCAGCTCCCACCCCAAATTCTTACTTTGATCAAAACAGATAATGAATATTTTCAAAACCACTTTCATGTAGACCGAGTTAAACCCAATTTGACAGTAGAAGAGACAAAAGCTCTAACAGAATTGAAACAAAACAAGCAAATTATTATAAAACCGGCAGACAAAGGAAGCGCAGTTGTAATTTTGGACAGGGACCAGTATTTGGAGGAAGGCTACAGACAATTAAACGACAAAACATATTATTTAAAATTAAAAAACCCATTTACCACGAAACAATTCCAATGGTGGAAAAAATCATTAACAACTTACACCAAAAGAAATTTATAAACCTAAAACAAAAGAACTATTTGCTGGGCTCCGCTGAACCAAGGGAAGGCTCTTTTATATGCTGCCTAAGATCCACAAGGATCCGGCAAAATGGAGTGTCCCCTTTCAGGTGCCCCAGGGACGACCAATCGTCTCAGACTGTGATAGTGAGACTTACTATACAGCTGAGTACTTGGATTATTTCCTGACTCCTTTATCCACAAAACATGCGAGCTATATTAAAGATACATATGATTTTGTGGATAAAGTGAAACAAATAAAGTCCCCATTGATTCTTTTCTGTTTTCCATAGATATTGACAGCCTTTACACAAACATTGACATTGGTGAAGGCATTGACTCCATTAAGAGAGTCTTTCAAAGATACCCGGATAAGAAAAGGCCAGAAAAAATTACTACAACTTTTAGAAATAAATCTCACAAGGAACGACTTTGAATTCAATGGTGACTTCTATCTACAAGTCAAGGGGACAGCCATGGGGAAAAAGTTTGCCCCAGCATATGCAAATATCTTCATGGCAGAGTGGGAGACTGCTGCGTTAAATAAATGCATCAAGAAGCCTCTGTACTATTATCGCTTCCTGGATGACATATGGGGTGTCTGGCCACATTCTGAGCAGGATTTTGAGATGTTTCTTGAGACCTTAAATGACCACAATGCCTCTATTAAGCTTAAATCGACCATTAGTAAGACCTCTATTGATTTTCTGGACACGACCACCTTCAAGGGCCCAAATTTCATTAATGACCGTAAATTGGATATAAAGGTCTTTTTCAAACCCACGGACACTCATGCCCTGCTATTTAAAACCAGCTTTCATCCTAAACACACATTTGCAGGAATAGTCAAATCCCAACTGTTAAGATTCCACAAAATTTGTACACAAAAGTCTGATTTTGGAGCGGCTGTTAAGACCCTGTTCTCTGCTCTCTCCACTAGGGGTACTGTTGGTCCTTCCTAAGGAGGTGCTTTAAGTCCTTTCTGCATGCAAAACCAATTGATGTTTCCCCTCTGCTTCCAGTGGTCATTACATATGCTCCTTGCACCTGCAAACTAGTCAGGGCTATCAAGAACAGTTTCAGAGTCTGGCTCAGAATGTACAGACACTTCACAACCACAGGGTAATTGCTGCCTTCAGGAGACATAAGAATCTAGGTGATCTCCTCATCAGAGCCCAAATCTCGCCTCCCTCTGTGCCTAGGCGCAGAGACCAGGGGCAATTTTTCCAGCATCGCAGGTTGGTGCGCAGCCATTCCAATGGTGATGTTTTTCTGTCATTGTGCAAAGGAACCCCGAGGTCCAAAAATTGTGTATATCTGATTACATGTAAGAGGTGTGGAATGCAGTATGTGGGAGAAACAGGAAACACGCTGCTGACTAGATTCACTCAACACAGGTACAACATTACACAGAAAAAGAACACTCACACCCACCTGGTTAGACACTTTTTATTACATGGATGGGTCTCTGTATCAGTGACGGACCATCCAGGTTAACTCGAGGTGGACAACGCAGCAGAGGAGGAGAGCTGAGAGGATGTGGATGGCCAAACTGGATACAGTTTATCCAAAGGGCCTGAATGAAAAGGGTTTCAGGAGAAATTGATCCCACGGTTTGTATATAGTTAATGTTTCATTGCTCTTAATTGTCATCAGTTTTATGGTTATTATTGTCACTTGCACTGGGTATCTCAGCTCCTTCATGACTCACTGGGGACATCCTGCCCTGAAACTGACCCTAACCCTAACCTCAGTGACCCCTGTAATAAACTGGACTCCGGCCCTAACCTTAACCACTCTGCTTTCTGAACACAAAGTTCAATTCCGGCCCTAACCTTAACCGCTCGGACACCTAGTGGGAGATGAGGACTGGGCATACCCCACCCCTGTGATGAGCCCTAACCTTAACCAAACCCCCTCTCCTCTTTACCCCTCCTCCCTCACCCCCACTTCTTCAACCCCATCCATGGGACCCCGCCTGGAGCCTCACTGGGGTCTCTGGAGACCTGAGATGGGCGCAGGTATGGTCTGTGCACGGGCTCGGCCCCCTTGGGGACCATGCTCCCAAACTCGATTTCCCCTAACCGGCCCGTGCCGCCTGACCGCCCGCTTGGGTTCTCTGGGACCCCTCACGGTGATGTTCTATAGGAAAACACAAACAACACACACTATTATATCAACTCTATAACCTGTATAAAGTTCAGGGGTCATAAGGTCAATGATGTAAGACGGTATGGATTTTATGCATTACATGCCTGTTCTTTGCTGTTGTTATGACTGTTCCTCAACCCCTATGTCAATTTCAGGTTGCACTAACCTCCCTAATTTGGGACGATGGACCGTTAAAACACTTTATGCACGGTACACTAGACACTGTATATATGAACTGTACATTCTACGGTACTGGATGGACTATTTGTAGGCAAACGCCTCATGATCAGACAGTTGGACTGCTCTTTGTGAGAAAATCTCCCCACAGAGTTGAACTGTGCAATATTTTATGGTGGCTGAATGCAGTCAATTCTCTGTGTTTAAAAGACTGAGTGCAAAGACTTTTTTTCAATATGACGCTTGACAGTCTGTTCTCCCGAGGTCCGTGAACGCAGCACCTGCGCGTGCGACCGTTTACGGCCCTGATGCCACAGCGTCCTTTAAAATGTACACTGCGTGGACCACTGATTGGTTACAGGCACGCGACCACCCTGAGCATTGTGGGCAGTGTGGTCCAACCCTGTGCAGACTTTCATGGGCGCCATTCGGACAGCACGAAATCTGCTCCGGACACTTGGTGAAATCGTTACTATTGCTTTTGTCACAAGCCAGCCTGAAGAAGGTTCGGTTAGAACCGAAACGTCGCGACTTTGGCTTGTATTATATGTATATAGTTCATTTTGTATTGATTTATCAACTTTGAGCAACAATAAACCGCTCAGTGATCAAAATCAGTATACGAGTTATCCGTTAGCATAGAGCTGCCTAGCATCACCCACACGGTCGAGTGGGACCAGTGGAGAGAGCTAAAGGTATTAGTGGACGCATAACCATGCCCACATATGCTACGGATGGAGAGTGGACCCTCGTTCGGCGACGCAGGGGCGGAGAGGGACCGCGACTGGAGAGCTGAGGAGATCGCGCGCGCAGACCACCTCGCCAAGCAGCTATCCATCTCGAGAGGGTCGGAGGACCTACACGGCGATCAGGAGAGATGATCACCGCAGCGGTGAGTCAGACTTTTCCACGCACCACAGCGGAACCGGGAGAAACCAGCCGGCAGCAGACCGCTATGCAGCCCGCCAGGAGAGCTGGAGAGGAGATCGCGACTGGGGAGCTGGCGAGGGCGCACGCCGACCACCTCGGCGCAGCAGCCATCCATCTCGAGAAGGTCGGAGGACCTATGCGGCGGTCGTGAGAGAGAACACCCCAGTGGTCAGCCAGGCTTTTCCACGCACCACAGCGGAACCGGGAGGGACCGTCCGGCACCGGACCGCTATGCAGCCCGCCAGGAGAGCTGGAGAGGAGACCGCGGCTGGAGAGCTGAGGAGGGCGTCGCCGACCACCTCGATGCAGCAGCTACCCACCTCGAGAAGGTCGGAGGACCTATCGGCGGCCGTGGGGAGGATCACCGCAGCGACGAGCGGACTTTTTCACGCACCACAGCGGGCCGGAGGAAGAACGGCGGCGACAGACCGCTATGCAGCCCGGCAAGGAAGTCGGACCGGACGGGACCGGCGATTCGAACGGAGAACGGCTCGGGACAATCGGTATGTGAGGCGCACTTTCGCGCTGAGCGAGCTGGACCTCCTGTTAACAAAATAATTTCAGATGATCCGGACTTTTCTAAAGGTCCGCATTATTCTGAACTTATTAAGACAGTACATCATTTGAAAAATGTGACTAGTGACACTTATCCTCCTTCTTTAAACAAAATAGCACACAATTTAAAGACTGTTATTAAACCTGCCGTCCCTACCAAACACACACAAAATAAGATTGAGGAGAACGCTAAAAACTGGGCCCGTACAACCATGGTGATCCTTCGACAACATTATACTCAGAGCGTAGAGGAGGAATTAAAAGCTCTCTCTGAGTGTTCTAAACAGGACTGGGAGGGCCCGTTCGAGATAGCAACATCCTGGGCCAAGAGGAACCTGGGCGCCGCCTCCAACCTGACTCTCTGGAACAGGCCAGAGCTGAGATCGTGGCCAAACTGGGGACCTGGGGACTGCCACTTCAACAGAGGAGGTAAACACCACCAGGGCACCTGCACGACAGCCACAAGGGGGTGTGAGAGGATACAGCAGGACACCATTGAACTCCTTAATGAGATACAGGGCCCACCTGCACCCGCACAACATCCAAAAAACGACGGCAACGCGATGGCGGACCACGTCGCTGGAGACTGGTCACCTTCTTCTGAGATGGAGCAGGAACAAGAGAGGAACTGACACCTTCCTCCCCTCCAGAATCTTCACAACCAGCAGAGCCCAATCTGGCCACACCGAAGGAGCAGAGGGTGTTGAGATTCGCCGCCTCGATCCCAGAGGCGCCATCCCAGGAGCGGCCATGTTCTCCCTCCATCCAACCACCACAATCTGGTGAAATTATGGACACTGAGGGACTGGACTTCACACAGGGGAAGTCACCCCAAAAGACAAAGCGGGTTAACACTTTGACAGTGGCTAAACCGCAACCAGTGTCTCACCGGGACCATCTGCAGCGGCTTAGACAGACTGACTTCCTGTGTGCAAACCCGGCTTCAGCTTCAAGCAGCAGAGGAATCATCATCTTCTTCATCATCTCTTCCTCCTTCACCAGCCTCGCCGGGACAGCAGGTGCGGACGCCGACCAGACATCCCAACACACACAGGAAATTGAGAGACTGGCACCTGCATGTGAAAGAGCCCTGGCTCGTCGTCGGCGATTCTAATGTTAGCAGACTGCCCCCTTTGCAGCTGACAGTTTGCAGATCGATGGCTTCCGGGGCCAAATGGTGGCATGCAGAGTACCTCCTGGAGAAAGCCACTATTGCCACACCGGTGACAAAACTAATCCTGTCTTTTGGCATTAATAACAGGTCCCAGAGAGACAAGAATGTGCCAGTGTTGGAACTGAAAAGGGCCCTGAAAGTAGCCCGGCAGAAGTTCCCTGAGGCTGACATTTATGTGCCTGAGATTAACTTTTCTTCTGCTCTTTCTCAGGTGGAAAAGGACACTTTGATGTGCTTGAACACTTTCATTACAGGACTAAAAGATCACATTCCAGCCCTCACCTCAGACATTTTCACTACAGAAGAGGATGACATTCACTGGTCATATGGAACTTCAGAGGCAATGTTACAACACTGGGAGATGTATGTAAATGGGGAGTCCCCATAAGCCTGACACATCGGGAGGGGTCAAGTGATTTACATGTTGTTGATGGTGTTATGAACTTGTCCAAAAAATTCCGTCCTTCCACTGCTCAGCGGAGCCTGCTGAATAGAGGCCTGACTTTTATCCCCACAAAAGGCTACAACAAAAACTTACAATTACAATGCAAATATGACATTCAGCAGTACCATAGGAGGATCAAATTGGCTGCCTTTTATGGAGATAAAGAGGAGACTCAATCTCAGCCCTTCACTCCAAAATCATACTGGTCCCCGCCCAATGCTCAGCTCCCACCCCAAATTCTTACTTTGATCAAAACAGATAATGAATATTTTCAAAACCACTTTCATGTAGACCGAGTTAAACCCAATTTGACAGTAGAAGAGACAAAAGCTCTAACAGAATTGAAACAAAACAAGCAAATTATTATAAAACCGGCAGACAAAGGAAGCGCGTTGTAATTTTGGACAGGGACCAGTATTTGGAGGAAGGCTACAGACAATTAAACGACAAAACATATTATTTAAAATTAAAAAACCCATTTACCACGAAACAATTCCAATGGTGGAAAAAATCATTAACAACTTACACCAAAAGAAATTTATAAACCTAAAACAAAAGAACTATTTGCTGGGCTCCGCTGAACCAAGGGGAAGGCTCTTTTATATGCTGCCTAAGATCCACAAGGATCCGGCAAAATGGAGTGTCCCCTTTCAGGTGCCCCCAGGACGACCAATCGTCTCAGACTGTGATAGTGAGACTTACTATACAGCTGAGTACTTGGATTATTTCCTGACTCCTTTATCCACAAAACATGCGAGCTATATTAAAGATACATATGATTTTGTGGATAAAGTGAAACAAATAAAGTCCCCATTGATTCTTTTCTGTTTTCCATAGATATTGACAGCCTTTACACAAACATTGACATTGGTGAAGGCATTGACTCCATTAAGAGAGTCTTTCAAAGATACCCGGATAAGAAAAGGCCAGAAAAAGAATTACTACAACTTTTAGAAATAAATCTCACAAGGAACGACTTTGAATTCAATGGTGACTTCTATCTACAAGTCAAGGGGACAGCCATGGGGAAAAAGTTTGCCCCAGCATATGCAAATATCTTCATGGCAGAGTGGGAGACTGCTGCGTTAAATAAATGCATCAAGAAGCCTCTGTACTATTATCGCTTCCTGGATGACATATGGGGTGTCTGGCCACATTCTGAGCAGGATTTTGAGATGTTTCTTGAGACCTTAAATGACCACAATGCCTCTATTAAGCTTAAATCGACCATTAGTAAGACCTCTATTGATTTTCTGGACACGACCACCTTCAAGGGCCCAAATTTCATTAATGACCGTAAATTGGATATAAAGGTCTTTTTTCAAACCCACGGACACTCATGCCCTGCTATTTAAAACCAGCTTTCATCCTAAACACACATTTGCAGGAATAGTCAAATCCCAACTGTTAAGATTCCACAAAATTTGTACACAAAAGTCTGATTTTGGAGCGGCTGTTAAGACCCTGTTCTCTGCTCTCTCCACTAGGGGTACTGTTGGTCCTTCCTAAGGAGGTGCTTTAAGTCCTTTCTGCATGCAAAACCAATTGATGTTTCCCTCTGCTTCCAGTGGTCATTACATATGCTCCTTGCACCTGCAAACTAGTCAGGGCTATCAAGAACAGTTTCCAGAGTCTGGCTCAGAATGTACAGACACTTCACAACCACAGGGTAATTGCTGCCTTCAGGAGACATAAGAATCTAGGTGATCTCCTCATCAGAGCCCAAATCTCGCCTCCCTCTGTGCCTAGGCGCAGAGACCAGGGGCAATTTTTCCAGCATCGCAGGTTGGTGCGCAGCCATTCCAATGGTGATGTTTTTCTGTCATTGTGCAAAGGAACCCCGAGGTCCAAAAATTGTGTATATCTGATTACATGTAAGAGGTGTGGAATGCAGTATGTGGGAGAAACAGGAAACACGCTGCTGACTAGATTCACTCAACACAGGTACAACATTACACAGAAAAAGAACACTCACACCCACCTGGTTAGACACTTTTTATTACATGGATGGGTCTCTGTATCAGTGACGGCCATCCAGGTTAACTCGAGGTGGACAACGCAGCAGAGGAGGAGAGCTGAGAGGATGTGGATGGCCAAACTGGATACAGTTTATCCAAAGGGCCTGAATGAAAAGGGTTTCAGGAGAAATTGATCCCACGGTTTGTATATAGTTAATGTTTCATTGCTCTTAATTGTCATCAGTTTTATGGTTATTATTGTCACTTGCACTGGGTATCTCAGCTCCTTCATGACTCACTGGGGACATCCTGCCCTGAAACTGACCCTAACCCTAACCTCAGTGACCCCTGTAATAAACTGGACTCCGGCCCTAACCTTAACCACTCTGCTTTCTGAACACAAAGTTCAATTCCGGCCCTAACCTTAACCGCTCGGACACCTAGTGGGAGATGAGGACTGGGCATACCCCACCCCTGTGATGAGCCCTAACCTTAACCAAACCCCCTCTCCTCTTTACCCCTCCTCCCTCACCCCCCACTTCTTCAACCCCATCCATGGGACCCCGCCTGGAGCCTCACTGGGGTCTCTGGAGACCTGAGATGGGCGCAGGTATGGTCTGTGCACGGAGCTCGGCCCCCCTCGGGACCATGCTCCCAAACTCGATTTCCCCTAACCGGCCCGTGCCGCCTGACCGCCAGCTTGGGTTCTCTGGGACCCCTCACGGTGATGTTCTATAGGAAAACACAAACAACACACACTATTATATCAACTCTATAACCTGTATAAAGTTCAGGGGTCATAAGGTCAATGATGTAAGACGGTATGGATTTTATGCATTACATGCCTGTTCTTTGCTGTTGTTATGACTGTTCCTCAACCCCTATGTCAATTTCAGGTTGCACTAACCTCCCTAATTTGGGACGATGGACCGTTAAAACACTTTATGCACGGTACACTAGACACTGTATATATGAACTGTACATTCTACTGTACTGGATGGACTATTTGTGAGCAAACGCCTCATGATCAGACAGTTGGACTGCTCTTTGTGAGAAAATCTCCCCACAGAGTTGAACTGTGCAATATTTTATGGTGGCTGAATGCAGTCAATTCTCTGTGTTTAAAAGACTGAGTGCAAAGACTTTTTTCAATATGACGCTTGACAGTCTGTTCTCCCGAGGTCCGTGAACGCAGCACCTGCGCGTGCGACCGTTTACGGCCCTGATGCCACAGCGTCCTTTAAAATGTACACTGCGTGGACCACTGATTGGTTACAGGCACGCGACCACCCTGAGCATTGTGGGCAGTGTGGTCCAACCCTGTGCAGACTTTCATGGACGCCATTCGGACAGCACGAAATCTGCTCCGGACACTTGGTGAAATCGTTACTATTGCTTTTGTCACAAGCCAGCCTGAAGAAGGTTCGGTTAGAACCGAAACGTCGCGACTTTGGCTTGTATTATATGTATATAGTTCATTTTTGTATTGATTTATCAACTTTGAGCAACAATAAACCGCTCAGTGATCAAAATCAGTATACGAGTTATCCGTTAGCATAGAGCTGCCTAGCATCACCCACACGGTCGAGTGGGACCAGTGGAGAGAGCTAAAGGTATTAGTGGACGCATAACCATGCCCACATATGCTACGGATGGAGAGTGGACCCTCGTTCGGCGACGCAGGGGCCGGAGAGGGGACCGCGACTGGAGAGCTGAGGAGATCGCACGCAGACCACCTCGCCGAAGCAGCTATCCATCTCGAGAGGGTCGGAGGACCTACACGGCGATCAGGAGAGATGATCACCGCAGCGGTGAGTCAGACTTTTTCCACGCACCACAGCGGAACCGGGGGAGAAACCAGCCGGCAGCAGACCGCTATGCAGCCCGCCAGGAGAGCTGGAGAGGAGATCGCGACTGGGGAGCTGGCGAGGGCGCACGCCGACCACCTCGGCGCAGCAGCCATCCATCTCGAGAAGGTCGGAGGACCTATGCGGCGGTCGTGAGAGAGAACACCCCAGTGGTCAGCCAGGCTTTTTCCACGCACCACAGCGGAACCGGGGAGGGACCGTCCGGCACCGGACCGCTATGCAGCCCGCCAGGAGAGCTGGAGAGGAGACCGCGGCTGGAGAGCTGAGGAGGGCGTGCGCCGACCACCTCGATGCAGCAGCTACCCACCTCGAGAAGGTCGGAGGACCTATCGCGGCGGCGTGGGGAGGATCACCGCAGCGACGAGCGGACTTTTTCCACGCACCACAGCGGGCGGAGGAGAGAACGGCGGCGACAGACCGCTATGCAGCCCGGCAAGGAAGTCGGACCGGACGGGACCGACGATTCGAACGGAGAACGGCTCGGGACAATCGGTATGTGAGACGCACTTTTCGCGCTGAGCAAGCTGGACCTCCTGTTAACAAAATAATTTCAGATGATCCGGACTTTTCTAAAAGGTCCGCATTATTCTGAACTTATTAAGACAGTACATCATTTGAAAAATGTGACTAGTGACACTTATCCTCCTTCTTTAAACAAAATAGCACACAATTTAAAGACTGTTATTAAACCTGCCGTCCCTACCAAACACACACAAAATAAGATTGAGGAGAACGCTAAAAACTGGGCCCGTACAACCATGGTGATCCTTCGACAACATTATACTCAGAGCGTGAGGAGGAATTAAAAGCTCTCTCTGAGTGTTCTAAACAGGACTGGGAGGGCCCGTTCGAGATAGCAACATCCTGGGCCAAGAGGAACCTGGGCGCCGCCTCAACCCTGACTCTCTGGAACAGGCCAGAGCTGAGATCGTGGCCAAACTGGGGACCTGGGGACTGCCACTTCAACAGAGGAGGTAAACACCACCAGGGCACCTGCACGACAGCCACAAGGGGTGTGAGAGGATACAGCAGGACACCATTGAACTCCTTAATGAGATACAGGGCCCACCTGCACCCCGCACAACATCCAAAAAAAGCGACGGCAACGATGACGGACCACGTCGCTGGAGACTGGTCACCTTCTTCTGAGATGGAGCAGGAACAAGAGAGGAACTGACACCTTCCTCCCTCCAGAATCTTCACAACCAGCAGAGCCCAATCTGGCCACACCGAAGGAGCAGAGGGTGTTGAGATTCGCCGCCTCGATCCCAGAGACGCCATCCCAGGAACGGCCATGTTCTCCCTCCATCCAACCACCACAATCTGGTGAAATTATGGACACTGAGGGACTGGACTTCACACAGGGGAAGTCACCCCAAAAAAAGACAAAGCGGGTTAACACTTTGACAGTGGCTAAACCGCAACCAGTGTCTCACCGGGACCATCTCGCAGCGGCTTAGACAGACTGACTTCCTGTGTGCAAACCCGGCTTCAGCTTCAAGCAGCAGAGGAATCATCATCTTCTTCATCATCTCTTCCTCCTTCACCAGCCTCGCCGGGACAGCAGGTGCGGGCGCCGACCAGACATCCCAACACACACAGGAAATTGAGAGACTGGCACCTGCATGTGAAAGAGCCCTGGCTCGTCGTCGGCGATTCTAATGTTAGCAGACTGCCCCCTTTGCAGCTGACAGTTTGCAGATCGATGGCTTCCGGGAGCCAAATGGTGGCATGCAGAGTACCTCCTGGAGAAAGCCACTATTGCCACACCGGTGACAAAACTAATCCTGTCTTTTGGCATTAATAACAGGTCCCAGAGAGACAAGAATGTGCCAGTGTTGGAACTGAAAAGGGCCCTGAAAGTAGCCCGCAGAAGTTCCCTGAGGCTGACATTTATGTGCCTGAGATTAACTTTTCTTCTGCTCTTTCTCAGGTGGAAAAGGACACTTTGATGTACTTGAACACTTTCATTACAGGACTAAAAGATCACATTCCAGCCCTCACCTCAGACATTTTCACTACAGAAGAGGATGACATTCACTGGTCATATGGAACTTCAGAGGCAATGTTACAACACTGGGAGATGTATGTAAATGGGGAGTCCCCATAAGCCTGACACATCGGGAGGGGTCAAGTGATTTACATGTTGTTGATGGTGTTATGAACTTGTCCAAAAATTCCGTCCTTCCACTGCTCAGCGGAGCCTGCTGAATAGAGGCCTGACTTTTATCCCCACAAAAGGCTACAACAAAAACTTACAATTACAATGCAAATATGACATTCAGCAGTACCATAGGAGGATCAAATTGGCTGCCTTTTATGGAGATAAAGAGGAGACTCAATCTCAGCCCTTCACTCCAAAATCATACTGGTCCCCGCCCAATGCTCAGCTCCCACCCCAAATTCTTACTTTGATCAAAACAGATAATGAATATTTTCAAAACCACTTTCATGTAGACCGAGTTAAACCCAATTTGACAGTAGAAGAGACAAAAGCTCTAACAGAATTGAAACAAAACAAGCAAATTATTATAAAACCGGCAGACAAAGGAAGCGCGGTTGTAATTTTGGACAGGGACCAGTATTTGGAGGAAGGCTACAGACAATTAAACGACAAAACATATTATTTAAAATTAAAAACCCATTTACCACGAAACAATTCCAATGGTGGAAAAATCATTAACAACTTACACCAAAAGAAATTTATAAACCTAAAACAAAAGAACTATTTGCTGGGCTCCGCTGAACCAAGGGAAGGCTCTTTTATATGCTGCCTAAGATCCACAAGGATCCGGCAAAATGGAGTGTCCCTTTCAGGTGCCCCAGGACGACCAATCGTCTCAGACTGTGATAGTGAGACTTACTATACAGCTGAGTACTTGGATTATTTCCTGACTCCTTTATCCACAAAACATGCGAGCTATATTAAAGATACATATGATTTTGTGGATAAAGTGAAACAAATAGAAGTCCCCATTGATTCTTTTCTGTTTTCCATAGATATTGACAGCCTTTACACAAACATTGACATTGGTGAAGGCATTGACTCCATTAAGAGAGTCTTTCAAAGATACCCGGATAAGAAAAGGCCAGAAAAAGAATTACTACAACTTTTAGAAATAAATCTCACAAGGAACGACTTTGAATTCAATGGTGACTTCTATCTACAAGTCAAGGGGACAGCCATGGGGAAAAAGTTTGCCCCAGCATATGCAAATATCTTCATGGCAGAGTGGGAGACTGCTGCGTTAAATAAATGCATCAAGAAGCCTCTGTACTATTATCGCTTCCTGGATGACATATGGGGTGTCTGGCCACATTCTGAGCAGGATTTTGAGATGTTTCTTGAGACCTTAAATGACCACAATGCCTCTATTAAAGTTAAATCGACCATTAGTAAGACCTCTATTGATTTTCTGGACACGACCACCTTCAAGGGCCCAAATTTCATTAATGACCGTAAATTGGATATAAAGGTCTTTTTCAAACCCACGGACACTCATGCCCTGCTATTTAAAACCAGCTTTCATCCTAAACACACATTTGCAGGAATAGTCAAATCCCAACTGTTAAGATTCCACAAAATTTGTACACAAAAGTCTGATTTTGGGCGGCTGTTAAGACCCTGTTCTCTGCTCTCTCCACTAGGGGTACTGTTGGTCCTTCCTAAGGAGGTGCTTTAAGTCCTTTCTGCATGCAAAACCAATTGATGTTTCCCCTCTGCTTCCAGTGGTCATTACATATGCTCCTTGCACCTGCAAACTAGTCAGGGCTATCAAGAACAGTTTCCAGAGTCTGGCTCAGAATGTACAGACACTTCACAACCACAGGGTAATTGCTGCCTTCAGGAGACATAAGAATCTAGGTGATCTCCTCATCAGAGCCCAAATCTCGCCTCCCTCTGTGCCTAGGCGCAGAGACCAGGGGCAATTTTTCCAGCATCGCAGGTTGGTGCGCAGCCATTCCAATGGTGATGTTTTTCTGTCATTGTGCAAAGGAACCCCGAGGTCCAAAAATTGTGTATATCTGATTACATGTAAGAGGTGTGGAATGCAGTATGTGGGAGAAACAGGAAACACGCTGCTGACTAGATTCACTCAACACAGGTACAACATTACACAGAAAAAGAACACTCACACCCACCTGGTTAGACACTTTTTATTACATGGATGGGTCTCTGTATCAGTGACGGCCATCCAGGTTAACTCGAGGTGGACAACGCAGCAGAGGAGGAGAGCTGAGAGGATGTGGATGGCCAAACTGGATACAGTTTATCCAAAGGGCCTGAATGAAAAGGGTTTCAGGAGAAATTGATCCCACGGTTTGTATATAGTTAATGTTTCATTGCTCTTAATTGTCATCAGTTTTATGGTTATTATTGTCACTTGCACTGGGTATCTCAGCTCCTTCATGACTCACTGGGGACATCCTGCCCTGAAACTGACCCTAACCCTAACCTCAGTGACCCCTGTAATAAACTGGACTCCGGCCCTAACCTTAACCACTCTGCTTTCTGAACACAAAGTTCAATTCCGCCCTAACCTTAACCGCTCGGACACCTAGTGGGAGATGAGGACTGGGCATACCCCACCCCTGTGATGAGCCCTAACCTTAACCAAACCCCCTCTCTCTTTACCCCTCCTCCCCTCACCCCCACTTCTTCAACCCCATCCATGGGACCCGCCTGGAGCCTCACTGGGGTCTCTGGAGACCTGAGATGGGCGCAGGTATGGTCTGTGCACCGGAGCTCGGCCCCCCTTCGGGGACCATGCTCCCAAACTCGATTTCCCCTAACCCTAACCCTAACCCCCCAACACAGGTACAACATCACACATAAAAAGAACACTCACACTCACCTGGTTAAACACTTTTTATTACATGGGTGATCTCTCTCTGTATCAGTGACGACCATCCAAGTGAACTCGAGGTGGACAACGCAGCAGAGGAGGAGAGCTGAGAGGATTTGGATGGCTAAACTAGGTACAGTTTATCCAAATGGCCTCAATGAAAAGGGTTTCAGGAGAATTTAATCCCACGGTCTGTATATAGTTAAGGTTTCATTGCTCTTGATTGTCATTATTATTATTGTTATTATTGTCACCTGCACTGGGTATCTCAGCTCCTTTCATGACTCACTGGGGACATCCTGCCCCTGAAGCTGACCCTAACCCCAACCTCAGTGACCCCTGCAATAAACTGGACTCCAGCCCTAACCTTAACCACTCTGCTTTCTGAACACAGAACTCAATTCCGGCCCTAACCTTAACCGCCCGGACACCTAGTTGGAGATGAGGACTGGGCATACCCCAACCCCGGAGATGGGCCCTGACCTTAACCTCCCTCCTCTCCTCTTTACCCCTCCTCCCTTACCACCCCCCACTTCTCCAACCCCATCCATGGGACCCTGTCTGGAACTTCGCTGGGGGTTTCTGGGGACCTGAGTTGGGCGCAGGTATGGTCTGTGCATCGGGGCCCGGCTCCCTTCGGGGACCGGGCTCCCAAACTCGATTTCCCCTAACCCCTAACCCTAGCTGAAACCTAAAGCCTAACCCACAGTCACATCGCCTTTCTAAATTGTTTACTCCCCAAGTAGGGTTGAGTCCTCCCCAAGCAGGGTAGAGAGTTGATAAAAAGCCAAGTCGGCATTAATGGAACCTAAAAATTGGAAGAGAAAGAGACAGATGTAGGCCAAAAGGAAGGGTAAAGGCAGAGGTCAAGAGAAGGGAAGAAAAGGATGATGAAAAGGGAAAAGTCCAAAGGGAAAGAGGAAAAGACTGAAAATGAAGAGAGAAAGAAGAAAAGGAAAGATGAGAGCCAAAAGTCTGGCAGAATTGGAGAAAAGCAAAAAGCTGAAAAGAAATTTAAAAGAAAGCCGAAAAAAATGCCAGAGGAGGCGGGATCAGAGGAGAGAGTATAAATAGGAGGCTCAAACACAGAGCTCTTCAGTATGCCCTCGCCTGAAGAAGAAGCAACACCTTCAAACGTCATGCGACATGGGCATACTCATTTAATTTTTTCCACTTTATGTTAGTTTGTTATTTTAGTTTGTTATTTTGGGGGATTTTATTTCATATTTTAATTCATGTTGTATTGATTTTCCTTAAAAACTCAAATTGGAGATTACTGAAAACTAAATTTGAACAAAAACACAGAAAACAAATTGGAATTAAAAGTCTTTATTGAATTCAGCCAAAGTTACGGATACGAAAAAAGCACAACCTGTAAAAAGAAATACTTACCTGTAAAAAAGTAAAAAATACTTACCTAAAAGGAAAAAACCTGCAAAAGAAATACTTACCTGGAAAATTAAAAAACAATTATGGAGGTAGAGGGATGTGAGGCTGCGGACCATCGGGGGTCGATGGCCCGTGCACGCTCTGTTCCTCCTTCGGGAGGGGCAGGTTCTTTTCTTCAACCCTAAACCTAACCTCAGGGGACCCTGTGATGGACCTGTTTGGGACCCTAATCCCAACCTCCCATCATCCTCCTTTATCCCTTCTCCCCTCACCTCTCTAACCCCATCCAGGGGACTTCATTTTAAAACTCCCCTGAGTTATGCTGGGCGGGTCCTGGACACCTGAGATGAGTGCAGGTATGGTCTGTGCACCGGAGCCCGGCCCCCCTTGGGGACCGAGCTCCCAAACTTTATTTCCCCTAAACATACTTAACCCCCCAAATTCATCGGCACTCAGAAAGAATTAAAAATCCACAAAGGATATAAATAAATAAATAAATGCCACTTAAAAAGCCTGCCTACAAGGGGATAAAAGACCACACGGGACAAAAAGACAAGGGATAAAAACTTTATTAAAAACGAAGGGATAACAAACAAGATAAAACCCAGAGAGGGACATTTAAAAATTAAAATTCACTTGAGCTCCAGCCTGAGGAAGGCGTACAAAGCGCCGAAACGTCGCGATGAGCTCAATTTAAAAATTCATGGCCTACTTAACCCCCGTGTTGGGCAATTTTTTGAACAATTGTGTTGGTGGGGGCACCATCCCCCATTCCACGAAGGACCGTGCACTTGTGGGTTTCCAGCTCTGCTGGGGCCCCAGTCAGTTTCCACATCCTAACCAGGGGGGCCTTTACTTTTCATTCCCCAACCCCCCACTCACTTGGGGACCCCTATGTTGTGTTACCAACATTATTTTTAAAAAAAAATATACAACATTTTATATAAAAAAACACAAAGAAATACACAAAAAAACCACATAAAATAGCTTTAAAAACATCAAAAAAATCACTTTATTTCTATTGGTTCACATTGCTTGAAATTACTTTTTCATATTTCATACGGTTGTAAATAGTTTAAAATATATTTTCCCTGTTGGTATTGTTTAAAGCATTGTTTATCCTTAAAACAGGCAAAATTCATAATTAAAAATATAGTTAAAAGCACCAAAAATGAATAAACAACAAAAAAATTAAAAAACCATCAAAAAACAAAAAAATATTAAAAAGCAGTTCATAAAATACTAAAAACAATTAAAAAACCCTTTAAAACAAAGTCTTATTTAAAATTCTTATGTTGGTTATAAAATTATTAAAAAACATTAAAAACAATTTTATGTTACTCAATTATATGCATATTTTCTATTTTCTGTATTTTTTCACTATTATAGGCAAGGCTGCAAAAACTTAAAACATCAGTTCATTGAAAACTGCATTTTCAGTTTAGTTCATCAGAGGCTATATAAGGGGAGGAGTGCTGAACACCCTCATTCTTGCCCTGACAGCCGAAGGAGCAACATCTCCAGATTGTTAATAGCAGCCAGTTTTTCTGTTTGTACCGCGTGTGCCCTGGCCTGAAGAAGACCCTGTGGGGTCCAAACGTTGCCCCAGGCACACTACCCATTGGCCTATTTTGAATTTATTAAAAATTAATTAATTTTTTTATTTTCCTTAAAAAAAGCACTTTTTTCATTCTTTTCGTTTTATTTCTTTTTT
>NW_024108801.1:0-13004 GCF_013358895.1 Oreochromis aureus | reverse complement strand
CTGAGAGACAAATAACACCAGGATCCTTTTCTAAGTAGCTGACAGCTGGCAACTGTGCAGGGGCGGGTCTAGCAAAGTGATGCCAGGGGGCCAGGTAGGGCATTAACAGGGAAAGGGGGGCACAAAGAAATACTTTTCTTTCTTATTATGTGTGCCTATGCCAAGAGGCACACATATTACTATTCGTCGGATTTATTATTCTTATTATTGTGTGGATGCTTTAGGCATCCACACTATTGAGTTCCTGTTTCTCTTTATTCTTTATCTTTATTATTATCCTACTTTATTATTCTAGTTGCCAATTTTTGCACTTTTTTTGGCACTTTTCTACTTCCACAATTTTCAGCCGATTTTCACCGTTCAAATTTTAAACTATTCTGCTATTTCTGCTAATGTGCGCTATGACTTTTGGTATTTTTAACTATTATACTTTTTAAAATATTAAGCTTTTTTCCTTTAATTTGTCCCATTGAAATGAATGGGAAACTTCAGCAATTCTGCTAAAACTTGCTTGTTTTTGAAACTTAACTACTTTTTCCTACTTTCACGTAGAACAACCATTCAAACTTTAAAATGTTCACAAATTATTGGGCTATTCATGAATGATTCAGCTTTTTCATATCTGTTACCGTTTTCATCTTATCCCTCTTTAAGTTTTGAGTTTCATCTTTGTGATTTTTCACAAAATACATGCGTTGTTATGGTTGCTATGCAGTTGGTTCTAAGTGAGCCACTGTACCTTTGGCAATTTTCTCTTCATGTCCGAACAACTTCTTGCTACTCACTCAATTTTCACTCAACCCACACAAATTATACATCAAAACGTAGGCATTTTTGCTGGCTTTCAGAAAATGTCACTATCATTGTTGTGGGATTTATAGAATTTTGGCAAATCTCCTCAGACCAACACAAAGTCGCAAAACTCTCCATAGAAAGTCAATGGAGAGCTTGTTCAAAATCACCGCTTGATTTCTGTAATGAGAGGCATATTCGAATCGTCATATCTCCTTAACGAAGCAAAGTTAAGACATAAGGCTTGTCCCAGTATATCTTCAGACACTCCTGACGCTCACAATTCAAGAATTATTTTCCCCCCTCTGTCCCCTTCCCCCCCCTCTGTCCCCTTCTGGCTGCCTCTGCCTCAATTTTATCCCACAACTTAGACATTCACATTACTCACACTCTCATTACACATACATATAGGACCTTGGGGGTGGGCACGCTACACGGATTCCAAATTACCATCAGGGTGTACACCTCACCCCTGGCGTCGTTGCCCACCTCTCAATTTTAAATACACGTAGACATTGAGGGCTAGCAGGAGGGACTATACGCTTACCTGCTGCTCTGGCAGGTGGCTCCATGCCCTCCTGGGTTTTAAATGCACCTTAGAACACACATACATCAACACTACATAAGAGCGGGTGGAGGGAGGTTTGAGTCTTCCCACACCCCGCTCTCTGCGGCCTGCTGGAGCGGGGGCTAGGAGGAGGAGTTGGCCGTCCGACTGGGGTCTGGAATGTGGGGCCTCCCTGCTGCTGCGGAGTCGGGGCAGTCTGCTTCTCCCACCGCAGGGAAAAGGGTAACATCACCTGGGTCTGGGCGCAGTTTCCCCTCCAGGGGCAAGGGTACCTAGACCCGGGCTTAGAGTACGCTTGGGGAGTGTGATTGTGTGTACAGCGCCTCTTTATGTCCGTCTCCATGTTGGGTGAGTGTTGAGTAATTTATATGAGAGCATGAGGGTGGGAATGGATGTTTGTATCTGTGTGTGCCTGTTTGTCTGTGTCTTTATGTCAGGTTGGGTATCAGACGCCACCTCTCTGGGGACATCTCAGGCCCTCCAAGGTTTGAGGCCCATCTCCCCACCACTTCCCCTGCCGGTGGCAGACGCCCTCAGACATCGGTGCGTTGGTGGTTCTTTGTGTCCGGGTGGGCGCCCAGGTACCCACCGCTCACTCCTTGGCGGCTGCTTATCGGGGCCTGGAGCCTGGGGCTCGCTCGGGCCACTGGGATGGGGTGCCTCGGCCTCTCAGCCCGGGCTCGGTCACTCAGGCACAGCTGGCTGCCGGCGGAGCTCACGGGCACGCCACTGCAACCCCCGGCTTCTGCTCCGCGGCTGCTGAGTGACCCCTCATCTGGGACTCTCCTCAGCTCTTTCTGGGATAGTGGCGCGCTGCCCCTCTGTTGGTCTTCCTTGGTCTCTTTGTGTTCTGGGGGCCTCTGGATGTCTGGAGTTTTGATCTCCTCCATACCTGCTTCATGCCCTGGAGGACGGGGCAGTGGCCCCCACACCTCTAGCAGATCATTACATGAAGGAACCTTTAAAAACAAGCGCTGCTCATGCTCACAGGTGCACACACGGGTGATCACACACACAAACTACACCCTTTTTGGCTCCTACCTCAAAGCACACTGTGCGCTGTCGATCCTACGTGCTGCACAATAATGTTTAATATTTAGTATTTACTGTCATATTCCCATATATCATTGTGATGTTGTTTATTACTCTCGTTTTCTTCTGCTTGCTTTCTTTTTTCTTTCTCAACAGGTGATCCAGGTGATCGATATATGTATTTTTTGTCTGCTTATTCTGTTGGTTTTGGTTTTTGCCCTTCTCCCCGTCCCTCTTCTCAGCTGTTTTTCTTTCCTCTTTCTTTCTCCCTTTCTTTCCACCAGTCAAGTCTGTCCCGTATTCAGCAAGTCAAAATAAAATAAACAATAAAGGTGAATCAAATGGACCATTACGGCAAGGCTGGGATGGTCCATTTGGTAAAGTAAATCCGTTGGGCATCTTTCTTCGCCTTTAGACAATAATTCTGATGGCAAAAGAACCAAACGGGACAGGTTCAAAAAAAAAAAAAAAAAAAAAAAAAAAAAAAAAAAAAGAATTATTTTCTCACCTATTACCGTTCTGAAATGAGTTAGACTTGTTTGAGGGTAGGAAATTAGTCCTTCGCTCAGATTTCTTCAGATTTCAAACTCTGAAATGAACCACTTTTTCTCGTCATATCTTTTTAATGGATTTCCACAGAGACCTGAAAATTTCCATGATTGTTCACCAAAGCCTGCTGTCTCTTACGGTGAAAGAATGATATTGATACTCCAAATAGATTTAGAGTTAGAAAGCGTTGTTTGAGGGCAAGTCAAGGCAGTTTTGCTTTGCTCTACTCAGTTATGGTGCATTAGAAGTCAAATATCTTTAATAATTCATATTTTAATGATAAATTGTCAACACTTTAAGATTCCCCATCTCTTCTGAACAAAACGGTGTAAGAATGACCGTTCTAGCCCCTACGGTTAGGAAATTATGGCCATTTGTTTGAGAGGAATCCTCACTATGAGAAATACACTGCAGAAATCCTGTCTCTCTCTGTGCTGAGTGTGTAAAAACGGCTGCA
This sequence comes from Oreochromis aureus, assembly GCF_013358895.1. Taxonomy (NCBI): domain Eukaryota; kingdom Metazoa; phylum Chordata; class Actinopteri; order Cichliformes; family Cichlidae; genus Oreochromis; species Oreochromis aureus. Next base: position 9,606 of record NW_024108801.1, on the reverse strand, counting down.
CCTGTTTTGGCGGGAAAAAGTACACAGCCTCTCTGATTGGTGGATTCAAATTTAGCAGCTCCCAGGCTGCTTGACTGACCTAGAAACTTGCTTGTCTCCCTCCTGTGTGTGTGTGTGTGTGTGTGTGTGTGTGTGTGTGTGTGTGTGTGACAGAGAGAGAGAAAGAGAGGCGCGACAGAGTTTTTATGGGAGCATCTTATTGTATGATTTAAATTCAATATATTTAGGCTGGTTGACTGAATTTGATCCTGTGTGTCTCTCTGTGCATGTGTGTTTCCATATGTTTCCATATTTGTGATTGTGTGACTGTAACACTTTTTTTGCTGAGTTTTTTTTTCATTTAACAAGTACATTTGAAGGACCCTTAGCATGTTCAGCATTTTTCAGCTGTCCATTTTGCTTTTCCAATTTTTCTGTTTAAGTTATTACTATTGTGCTGAATCATACTATTTCTGCTATTTTATAAGATTTGTGCTAAATATAGTATTTCTGCCCAGTATAGTATTTCTGATTAATTATAGTTTTCTACCAAATCATATTACAGTATTTTTGCTTTTTATACCATTTTTATAGGATATTTATATTGCTTAATATAGTATTTCTGCTTTTTATAGGATTTGTGCTTAATACAGTATTTCTGCTAAATGTAGTATTTATGCTTAATCACACTATTACTATATATTTCTGCCAGCTTCCCAGCCAGCCAATCATATCTGAGGTCTGCAGTTTCTTCTCTCGTCATATCTCAGCGACAGATGTACAAAGAGTAATGAAAATCGCAGTCAAAGTACACCAAAGTCCGCTGATTCACCCAGTACAAGAATTATGCTTCTAGTCCACCTAGTTTTGGAGTTACATGACGTTTTGTAACTCCAAAAACGGCGCTCTTTTGCCTTTCACCGCGATCTAATTCTGACTGCTCATCACCCTGTTTCCCAAGAGCACGCTGTCTTTCCCAGTGGCGCAGCTGGTAATGACACAGGTTTGCAACCCAAGGTCGTGGGTTCAACTCCACCTTGGACAACCTGTTTTTTGCCCTACAAATTAATACACTATCACAGACCACTAATTCATATTCATCATTTATTACAATTCTGAAAACTTTTACCAGCTTTTCTAATATGGACCTCAGATTCTTCTTAACACTCCATGGCACAAATACTCTTCCTTTAGGCTCTGTGAATGTGTGTGTGTATCAATATTTCTCCCATTTTAAAGTATTACTCCTCCATAATTGATTTCTCTTAAATCAAAGTACTTTTACTACATCTTAGTACTTCTGCTCAATCATAGTATTTCTGCTAAATCATGGTTTTTGTGCCAAGTCATCAGAATCATGTTTATTGGCCAAGTATATGCATGTGTACGGGCGGTGGCCAGGAGCGGAGGCCCTGGCGGACCGATCCCGGCTGCCAAGACTGGCAATAGGGACATGGAATGTCACCTCTCACACAAGGAGCCTGAGTTAGTGCGTGAGGTTGAGAAGTACCGGCTAGATATAGTCGGGCTCACCTCTAAATGGCTTGGGCTCTGGAACTAGTCTCCTGGAGAGGGCTGGACTCTGTCTCAGTCTGGAGTTGCCCCTGAATGAGAGGCGGCGGGCTGGGGTGGGTATTCTATATCCCCCGGCTTGCTGCCGGTTCGCTGGGGTTTTTCCCGGTGGATGAGAGGGTTTGTTCCCTGCGCCTCAGGGTCGGGGGTCCGGGTCCTGACTGTCATCTGCGCTGCGTGCGCAGAGTGGCAGTTCAGAGTACCCAGCCTTCTTAGAGTCCCTGGGGTGCTGGAAGGTGCCCCACCTGGAGACTCTGTTGTCCTACTGGGAGACTTCAATGCTCACGTGGGTAACGACAGCGAGACCTGGAGGAGCGTGATTGGGAGGAACGGCCTCCTGATCTGAACCCGTCCTGTTTTGTTATTGGACTTCTGTGCAAATCACAGTTTGGCCATAACAGAACACCTTGTTCGGTACATAAGAGTGTCCATAAGTGCACGTGGCACCAGGATGCTCTAGGCCGCAGGTCGATGATCGATTTTGTAATCGTTGGTCACCAGACCTGCGACCATATGTTCTGGACACTGGGTAAAGAGAGAAGATGAGCTGTCAACTGATCACCACCTGGTGGTGAGTTGGATCAGGTGGCGGGGAGGACGCTGGACAGACCCGGTGCACCTAAACGAGTAGTGAGGGTGTGCTGGGAACGTCTAGCAGAGGCCCCAGTCCGCGAGATCTTCAACGCACACCTCCGGCAGAGCTTCAACAACATTCGAGGGAGACTGGGGACATTGAGTCCGAATGGACCATGTTCAGCGTCTCCATTGCCGGCTTGCTGCATTGAGCTGCGGCCGCAAGGTGGTTGGTGCCTGCCGTGGTGGTAATCCCCGAACCAAATGGTGGACACCAGAGGTGAAGGGAGCCACCAGGCTGAAGAAGGAGTCCTATCGGGCTTGGTTAGCCTGTGGGACTCCAGAGGCAGCTGACAGGTATCGACAGGCCAAACGGAATGCGGCTCGGGCAGTGGCTGAAGCAAAAACTCGGGTGTGGGAGGAGTTCGGAGAGGCCATGGAAAAGACTTTCGGACTGCCTCAAGAGATTCTGGCAAACCGTCAGGCGTCTCAGGAGGGGAAAGCGGTGCTCTACCTGCACTGTGTATAGTGCTGGCGGTGCGCTGCTGACGCCGACTGAGAAAATTGTCAGACGGTGGAAGGAATACTGAGGACCTCCTTAATCCCACTGACACGTCTTCCGAGGAGGAAGCAGAGTCTGGGGATGAGGGAATGACCCGCCAATTTCTGGGGTCGAGGTCACTGAGGCAGTTAAACAACTCCTCGGTGGCAGAGCCCCTGGTGTTGATGAGGTCCGCCCGAGTTCCTGAAGGCTCTGGACGTTGTAGGGCTGTCCTGGTTGACACGCCTCTACAATGTTGCGTGGAGATCAGGGCAGTACCCTGGACTGGCAGACCGGGGTGGTGGTCCCCATCTTTAAGAGGGGAGACCGGAGGGTGTGTTCCAACCACAGGGGATCACACTCCTCAGCCTCCTGGGAAAGTCTATGCCAGGGTGCTGGAAAGGAGAGTTCGTCCGTTAGTCGAACCTCGGATACAGGAGGAACAATGCGGTTTTCCCCCTGGTCGCGGAACACTGGACCAGCTCTTTATCCTCTCGAGGATACTTGAGGGTGCATGGGAGTTTGCCCAACCAGTCTACATGTGTTTTGTGGACTTGGAGAAGGCATTCGACCGTGTCCCTCGGGGTGTCCTGTGGGAGGTGTTGCGGGGAGTATGGGGTGTCTGGCCCACTGCTACGGGCCATTCGATCCCTATACAACCGTTGTAAGAGTTTGGTTCGCATTGCCGGCAATAAGTCGGACTCGTTTCCGGTGGGTGATGGGCTCCGCCAGGGCTGCCCTTTATCACCGATTCTGTTCATAATTTTATGGACAGGATTTCTAGGCGCAGCCAAGTGGCGGAGGGCTTTCACTTCGGTGGCCTCAGAATCTCGTCTCTGCTTTTTTATGGATGATGTGGTTCTGATGGCTTCATCAGGTGGGGCCTCCAGCTCGCACTGGAACGGTTCGCAGCCGAGTGTGAAGCAGCGGGAATGAGGATCAGCACCTCCAAATCTGAGGCCATGGTTCTCAGCCGGAAAAGGGTGGAATGCCCACTCCGGGTCGGGATGAGTTCCTGCCCCAAGTGGAGGAGTTTAAGTATCTCGGGGTCTTGTTCGCGAGTGATGGGAGAAGGGAGCCGGAGATCGACAGACGGATTGGTGCTGCGGCTGCAGTGATGCGGACGCTGCACCGGTCCGTCAACTGGTGAAGAGGGAGCTGAGTGTAAAAGCGAAGCTCTCAATTTACCGGGTCGATCTCGTCCCGACCCTCACCTATGGCCACGAGCTGTGGGTAGTGACCGAAAGAACGAGATCGCGGATACAAGCGGCAGAAATGAGCTTCCTCCGAAGGGTGGCTGGCCTCTCCCTTAGAGATAGGGTGAGAAGTTCGGCCATCCGGGAGGGGCTCAGAGTAGAGCCGCTGCTCCTCCACATCGAAAGGAGCCAGTTGAGGTGGTTCGGGCATCTGACAAGGATGCCCCTGGGCGCCTCCTGGGTGAGGTGTTCGGGCATGTCCCACCGGAGGAGGCCCAGGGCAGACCCAGGACGCGCTGGAGAGATTATATCTCTCGGCTGGCCTGGGAACGCCTTGGTGTTCCCCGGATGAGCTGGAGGAGGTGGCTGGGGAGAGGGAGGTCTGGGCTTCTCTGCTTAGGCTGCTGCCCCCGCGACCCGACTTCGGATAAAGCGGATGAGGATGGATGGATGGATGGATATATGTGCATACAAATACAAGGAATTTGGTTCCGGTAGATGGTGGCTCTCGAGCACAGCAATGTAAATCTCACACACACACACACACACACACACACACACACACACACATATCTATATATACATTACACATGCATACACAAAGCTGTGTAAACCAACTATAAATAACTAATCTAAACGTATATACATAAAATACAGAAATGAAATGAGGTGGAATGAATACTACAGAATGTACATAAGGTGCAGTTGCAGTCTGGCAGTGGGAGGAGTGTGACAGTTCAACTGTTTAGAGGGAGATGGCGAGGGAAAGAAACTGTTCCTGTGTCGGGTGGTCCTGGTCTGCAGGCTTCTGTACCGTCTGCCAGAGGGCAGCAGATCAAAAAGTCTGTGTCCAGGGTGTGAGGGGTCTGTGATGATTTTCCCTGCCCGTTTCCTGGTTCTTGAGAGGTACAGATCCTGGATGGAGGGCAGGGGGCGCCGATGATCCTTTCTGCTGCTCCAGTACAGTCCGCTGCAGTCTGCACCTGTCCTGTTTAGTGGCTGCACCATACCAGACTGTGATGGAGGAGCACAGGACAGACTCAATGACTGCAGTGTAGAACTGGATCAGCAGCTCCTGTGGAAGACTGTACTTCCCAGTTGTCTCAGGAAGTACATCCTCTGCTGGGTCTTTTTGAGGATGGAGTTGATGTTGGTCTCCCACTTCAGGTCCTGGGAGATGGTGGTACCCAGCAACTTGAAGATCTCCACAGTCGACACAGGGCTGTCTGATATGATGAGGGGGCAGAGTTGAGGATGTCTCCTGAAGTCCACGGTCATCTCTACAGTTTTAAGAGTGTTCAGCTCCAGATTGTGCTGACTGCACCAGAGTACCAGCCGCTCAACTCATCATAACATTTGTGTTATGTTATAGTATTACTACTAAGTGGAGGAATTTCTGTCATGTTACAGTATATGTGCTGATTACAGTATTTCTGCCAAATATAGTATTTCTGATTAATTATAGTTTTTCTACCAAATCATAGTACAGTATTTTTGCTTTTATAGGATTTGTGCTTAATACAGTCCATCCATCCATTCGCTTCTGCTTATCCTTTTCAGGGTCGCGGGGCGCTGGAGCCTATCCCAGCTATCATAGGGCGAGAGGCGGGTACAGGTCGCCAGTCTGTCGCAGGGCCAACACACAAGGACAGACAACCATTCACACTCACATTCACACCTAGTGACAATTTGGATTATCCAATTAACCTATCCCCACAAGCTGCATGTCTTTGGACGGTGGGAGGAAGCCGGAGTACCGGAGGGAACCCACGCAAACACGGGAGAACATGCAAACTCCACACAGAAAGACCCCGGCCTGATGGTGGAATTGAACTCAGGACCTTCTTGCTGTGCGGCAACAGTGCTAACCACCGTGCCGCTTAATACAGTATTTCTGCTAAATGTAGTATTTATGCTTAATCATACTATTTCTATGTATTTTTGCCAGGTCCTCTGTGAGGACTGAGACATTCAAATTTACATATCAGGGCCTGCACGGCTTCCAAGCCAGCCAATCATATCTGAGGTCTGCCGTTTCTTCTCTCGTCATATCTCAGCGACGGATGTACAAAGAGCAATGAAAATCGCAGTCAAAGTACACCAAAGTCCGCTGATTCACCCAGTACAAGAATTATGCTTCTAGTCCACCTAGTTTTTGAGTTACACGACGTTTTGTAACTCCAAAAACGCAACTCTTTGCCTCTCACCGCGATCTAATTCTGACTGCTCATCACCCTGTTTCCCAAGAGCTCACTGTCTTTCCCAGTGGCGCAGCTGGTAAGGAAATTATAGCCATTTGTTTGAGAGGAGTCCTCACTATGAAAAATAGACTGCACAAATCCTGTCTCTGTGTTGCGTGTGTAAAAACAGGTGCACCTGTTTTGGCGGAAAAAAGTACATAGCCTTTCTGATTGGTGGATTCAAATTAAGCAGCTCCAGGCTTTTTGACCCACCTAGAAACATACAGGAAACACTGTATGTACAGCCCTGTTTGTTCACTTGCTTCTGCTGCTGCTGCGTGTGTGTGTGTGTGTGTGTGTGTGTGTGTGTGTGTGTGTGTGTGTGTGTGTGTGTGTATGACAGAGAGAGAGAGAGAGCCTTTTTATGGGTGTTTCTTATTGTGTGATTTAAAATCAATATATTTACACTGGTTGATTGAATTGGATCCGGTTACCGGTTCGAGGCCCGGCTCGGACAGTCTCGGTCGTTGTGTCCTTGGGCAAGACACTTCACTCGTTGCCTACTGGTGGTGGTCAGAGGGCCCGGTGGCGCCAGTGTTCAGCAGCCTCGCCTCTGTCAGTGCGCCCCAGGGTGGCTGTGGCTACAACGTAGCTTGCCATCACCAGTGTGTGAATGGGTGAATGACTGGATATGTAAAGAGCTTTGGGGTCCTTAGGGACCATAAAAGCGCTATATAAATACAGGCCATTTACCATGTCCATATTTGTAATTGTGCAAGTTATTACTATTATGCTAAATTACAGTATTTCTGCTACTTTTCGGTATTTGTGCTAAATACAGTATTTCTGCTAAATCTTAGTATTATTGCTTAATCATATTATTTGAGCAAAATCATAGTATTTGAGCATATTCTTTCTATTTGTGCCATAGCATAGTATATTTGCTGAATTACAGCATTTCTGCTATGTTGTAGTATTTGTCCTAAATCACAGTATTTGTGCAATGTTTAGGTATTTTGTTTAAATAAAGTATCTATGTAATCTTGTACCATGTTTGCTAAAATCCTGTATTTCTGAAAAGTTATCTTGTTTCTGCTAAGTTACAATATTTATTCTAATTTCTGCTGCTAAGTTCTGCTATGTTATTGTATTTCTGCCAAGTATTATGTTTTCTTTACGTTATTGCAGTTCTGCTAAGTAATTACATTTTGCTAAGTTCTTATGCTTCTGCAAAGTTATTACAATTTTTTTGCAAAGGTTTTACAACTTCTGCTGCAACTTTTCAGCTTTTTCAGCTAGTTTCAGCTGACAGCTTCAGCTTTACAGCATCCACACTGCATTTTCGCAGGAAATGCAAATTTTTCTAGTTATTATTATATTTTATTATATATATTCCGTGACGTTTTTGTAGTCTATCTCCTTCAAAACCGTTCAACTTAGAAAAACCATTCAAACACCGTTAGATTCCTCTTCTTTTGGACATGACTGCTTCTATTTTTCTCATTTTAACATTTATATTTTTAATTTTATTCAACTTTTTCAACAAAATTTCCCATGTATTTCAATGGGGAGACCCTTCAAATCCTCATTCAACTTACTCATTTTCAAACTGTATCTACTTCAACATACGTTGACATAGAGCCACCATTCAAACTTTAAAACAAAGACAAGACATTCAACTATTCAACTTGTATTTATCTTTTCAATATCTGTTATACTTTTCTTCAGTTCCAGTTTAAGTTTCATGATGTTTTTCAGCCGTTTCAGAGTTTATAATGGGTGTGTATGGGACGGAATGTTGGGGCTAGAGTGAGACAGCTCAACTGCTAGAGTGAGAGGAGCAAAAAAATTAATCTTAAAATCTTTTTAAAACTGCTGCTGTGTCCGCAGCGTTTGCTCTACAGGTATGATTTTACCCTCAAAACGTAGCCATCGCTGTCCTCTTTCATCCAATGTGTTTACTATTGTCCTAGGTGTTATGGTTCTTTCATAAATGTCACCAAAGCACAGACTCCTCCCTCCAAGTCCTCCATAGACTCCAATGTTAAAATGGCTCAGAAAGTTCCTTTGAAAATCAGAAGAGCAGGCTGTCTTTACACTGTCACCACGTCCATATAATAAACTCCACAGGCATGAAAACTGAGAATTAGGTAGACTAGACATTGCTGTCGCTCACGGTGAAAGAATTTTGTCAATACGACATGTACTTTTCATTTGGGAAGGATTTGTTTGGGGCTGACTTTTCTGTTCATTTTAAGCAGCAAAAGTGAGGTGCATGTCTGTGTGCGTGTGTATGGAGCCCCTGGCTCAGTCACTATAGCAACCAGGCTCATACCTGCCTGCCTAACGAGCTCTCTCTCACTCTGCCAAGATTCATCTTGAACACTTCTCTTTCAACTGCTGCTGTGTCCACAGTGTTTGCTCTACAGCCATCATTTTACCCTCAAAACGAAGCCATCGTTCTTCTCTTTCCAACAGCGTGTCTTTCAAAGCTCAGAAATGTAAACCTTTTAAACTGTGTGGATCCAAGTGGAGGGATCATATTTTAGTCATTCAGTGATTCAAAGAATATGAACTTTTAATATTCATTCAGATGTTTTCTGACTCTAAATAGTCTTTTCTCATTACTCAGGTTTTTCTAATTTACATTTAAAACATTTTCAGCTATTTTCCAACTTCTTCTCTGTGCTTGTCAGCTTTAAGCAGTTCAGCACTTTTGTTTTCAGGTGCAAATTTCTGTATTTTTCATCTCATTCAAATTTTTTAACTAAAAATTCAGCAATTAATACATTTCAGTGCATACATTGAGATTCAAGCATTCACACTGCAGTTTCTTCAGAAAATGCACTTTCTAGTTATTAGTGTGAATGCTTGTAAAAGCATTCACAGTATTGTTCTTCTAATCTTTATTAGTGTGAATGCTTGTAAAAGCATTCACAGTATTGTTGTTGTAATCTTTATTAGTGTGAATGCTTGAAGCATTCACAGTATTGTTCTTCTAATCTTTATTCTATTTTATCTATTCCGTACGTTTTTTGTACTCTATCTCCTTCAAAACCGTTCAACTTAGAAAAACCATTCAAACACCGTTAGATTCCTCTTCTTTTGGACACGACTGCTTCTACTTTTCTCATTTTTAACATTTATATTTTTAAAATTATTCAACTTTTTCCAACAAAAATTTCCCATGTATTTCAATGGGGAGACCCTTCAAATCCTCCTTCAACTTACTCATTTTCAAACTGAATCTACTTCAACATAGGTTGACATAGAGCCACCATTCAAACTTTAAAACGAAGACAAGACATTCAACTATTCAACTTGTATTTATCTTTTCAATATCTGTTATACTTTTTCTTCAGTTCCAGTTTAAGTTTCATGATGTTTTTTCAGCCGTTTCAGAGTTTACAATGGGTGTGTATGGGACGGAATGTTGGGGCTAGAGTGAGACAGCTGAACTGCTAGAGTGAGAGGAGCGAAAAAATTAATCTGAAAATATTTTTTAAAACTGCTGCTGTGTCCACGGTGTTTGCTCTACAGGTATGATTTTACCCTCAAAACGTAG
>NW_024108800.1:0-2500 GCF_013358895.1 Oreochromis aureus | reverse complement strand
TCCTGTCTCCCTTGCGGCTGGAAAAGATCCATTTTTGTGCACTGGCCCTGCTGCTACTCTCTCTCCATTTGGCCGAGGCAGTGAGTCGGCCTCCTGTCTCCTTTACGGTCGAAAAAGATGTGCTGCTGCTGCTGCTGCTGCTGCACTGGCCCTGCTGATATTCTCTCTCCATTTGGCCGAGGCAGTGAGTCGGCCTCCTGTCTTTTACGGTCGAAAAAGATGTGCTGCTGCTGCTGCTGCACTGGCCCTGCTGATACTCTCTCTCCATTTGGCCAGCATGGTCCCTCCGTGACCTCCAGCGGGAAAAAGATGTGCTGGGACCCACTGGCTCTGCTGCTCTAGTCTCCCATTTGCTTCTTCTCTGCAGTTACCCTCCTGTCTCCTTTACATATCCAGTATGGACCTTGCCCTCCAGCTGCTGCTGCCCTGGCCCTGCCCACTTGCTCTCTCCATTTGGCCGAGGCAGTGAGTCCTCCACTAGCTTCTTCTCTGCTGCCGCTACACTCCCTGCTGCACTTATCCACCATGGACCTTGACCTCCAGCGGGCCCCGGGACCCACATGCTCCCCTGCTCTAGTACCCCAGTAGCTTCTTCTCTGCAGTTACATAGCACCACTGCATATCCACCTTGGACCTTGACCTCCAGCCCGGCCCCGGGGACCCACATGCTCCCCTGCTCTAGTACCCCCAGTAGCTTCTTCTCTTGCAGTTACATAGCACTGCGTATCCACATGGACCCTTGACCTCCAGCGGGGGGACCCACACTTAAGCCCCCAGTAGCTCCACTAACAAAGCAAAACACCACTGGCAAAATCCTCATGCCCCTGGTACTCCATGAAGTAAATTCAAAGCGTTCCCTTACTCTGTGCAGAAACACTAGCCACACACACGCTCCCTCGTGCATATGGTACGACAGCTTTTTCCATGCCCTGGTACACTGCGCAGACACTCCAAAATACGGGCCACATATGGTACGACCCACATGCCCCCTGCTCTAGTACACTGCCAGTAGCACTTTTCTGCATATGCGTTTGATAGCACACCACATGCCCACCTTACACGACCTTGACCGCCCACCACGCGGCCGCACCCTCTCCTCACTAGCTAATTGCTGATCTCCCCATCCCCTGCTCTAGGGACCACCATCACATCTTCCACTGTCTCTTGCCCTGGTACAGCTTTTCCACAAAAAGGTGCATTGCTCCACTGGCCCTGCTGCTGTTGTGTCTCCATTTGGCCGAGGGGACCTCCAGTCTCCTCCCTTACGGTCGGAAAGATGTGCTGCTGTACTGCTGCTGCTGCTGCTGCTGCTGCTGCTGCTGCTGCTGCTGCTGCTGCAGTGGCCCTGCTTATTCTCTCTGCATTTGGCCGAGGCAGTGAGTCACCTCCCGTCCCCTTTACGGTCAAAAGATGTGCTGCTGCTGACACTGCTGCAGCGGCTGCTACCATGGGCCGAGCATGGACTCACATGCCCCTGCAGGCCCTGCTGCTGCACTGGCCTACACTACACATATCCAGCATGGACCTACCCCAGCAGGCCCGGGACCCACATGCTCCCCTGCTCCAGTACCCCACTAGCTTCTTCTCTTGCAGTTACCTCCACCACCACACCATCCATCCACCATGGACCTTGACTCCAGCGGGCCCGGGGACCCACATGCTCCCCTGCTCTAGTCCCCACTAGCTTTCTTTTCTTGCAGTTACGCTCACCACATATCCAGCATGGTCCTTGACCTCCAGCGGGCCCCTGGGACCCACATGCTCCCCCTTGCTCCTTGTCCCCCAGTAGCTTCTTCTCTTGCGGTTACATAGCACCGCGTATCCACCTTGGACCTTGACCTCCAGCAGGCCCCGGGGACCCACATGCTCCCCTTCCCTTGTCCCCCAGTAGCTTCTTCTCTTGTGGTTACATAGCACTGCGTCTCCACCATGGACCTTGACCTCCAGCAGGCCCCGGGGACCCACACTTAAGCCCCCTCCCACTAACAAAGCAAAACACCACTGGCAAAATCCTCATGCCCCTGGTACTCCATGAAGTAAATTCAAACGTGCCCCTGGTACACTGTGCAGAAACACTTTGCCACGCACACTCCTCGTGCATATGGTACGACAATGTTTCTACATGCCCCTGGTACTCTGCCCAGAAACACTTTGCCACACACACTCCTCGTGCATATGGTACGACAGCTTTTTTCCATGCCCCTGGTACACTGCGCAGGAGCACTTTGCGAAATACTCCCCCGTGCATATGGTACGACAACGTTTCCACATGCCCCTGGTACATGGCCCGGAAACACTTTGCCACGCTTGCTTGTCCACACACTCCCCGCGCACTGACCCTGGTACTCCAGCCACAAAGCGTGGGTGGTGACTCACCCTTCCAGGAGAGTGAAGTCTCTCCCGGCGCCCGCACCACGTGCCGATGGTACTCCACGCCAGAGCGGGGAGAGATGGAGCGGCTGGGGCCCGACGCCCCGGCGCCAGCAGTCGACCGGGTGGC
>NW_024108799.1:0-14090 GCF_013358895.1 Oreochromis aureus | reverse complement strand
GAGAAAAGCAGAAGGAGCGACATAACAAGAACATATAGAGAATCTCCTATTTTCCGAGAAAAGCAGAAGGAACGTATAACAAGAACATATAGAGAATCTCCCATTTTCCGAGAAAAGCAGAAGGAGCGTATAACAAGAACATATAGAGAATCTCCTATTTTCCGAGAAAAGCAGAAGGAGCGTATAACAAGAACATATAGAGAATCTCCCATTTTCCGAGAAAAGCAGAAGGAGCGATAACAAGAACATATAGAGAATCTCCCATTTTCCGAGAAAAGCAGAAGGAGCGATAATAAGAACATATAGAGAATCTCCCATTTTCCGAGAAAAGCAGAAGGAGCGATAACAAGAACATATAGAGAATCTCCCATTTTCCGAGAAAAGCAGAAGGAGCGATAACAAGAACATATAGAGAATCTCCTATTTTCCGAGAAAAGCAGAAGGAACGTATGAGAAAAACATATAAAGAATCTTATAGACAATCTCCTATGTTCAAAGAACAGCAGAAGGAACGCCTAAGAAGAAATTACAGAACTTGTGCTGGATTCAGAGAGAAACATAAAGCTTACATGAGGTCATATGTATATAATCTATATAAAGAAAGTGAAGAATTTAAACAGAAAAATGCGATCTTACATCACTAAACGCTATGGAGAAGAGAGACAATTTCAGCAGAAACACAAGGACAATATGAGAGACGAATGAGAGTAAAATATTGGAACGGTTTTTCTTTTAGACAGATGCATAATATCAGATGTGCAATGAACATAAAAAGAAAATATCGTCAGATGCATCGACCAGCTGAAAGTTTACAGTGTCATCCAGATAACAGTTTAATGAATGAGGCCATATCTCGCTTCAGATCAAACATTAAGTCAGCACCATCTTATGTTTGTACTGTTTGTCTAAAAGCTTCTTTTCCTAATCAGGTGAAAATCTGCAAAAGAGAAAATTACTCAAAACACCAAACTGTAGCTCAGCAGTGTCTAACTGGTAAATTTGTTCATGTGTGTGATGAAGCATGTAATGATCAGTGCAGCTTTCCTGTTGAGAGAAAAAGGAGTATATCTGTCACACGTGTCACAGTTCCTCAAAAGTGGACGCATGCCAAGGCTTGCTGCTGTCAATGGTTTAGATCTGCAGGATATTCCAGCTGAACTGTGTGATCTCAACATTCTGGAGAGACATCTGATTGCCAAATGCATCCCATTTGCAAAGATTATTCCACTTCCAAAGGGCAGACAAAGACTCATACGTGGTAATGTGGTGTGTGTACCATCTGAGGTCCAACAAACAGTTGACTGTTTGCCTCGCTCAGAAACCAATCACAGATAATGAGGATCAAGTTGAAAAGACGACTGTGCTACAAAGGCCATCAGCTGTTCCAGACTGTCACCTGGTCTAAACTGATCCAAGCCCCGCGTAAACTCAAACAGATTCATCCACAGTACACAGATATTGTTATCAGAGATGATGCATTGCTTTGTGATCCCATCGCTACCTGATGATGACAGCAGTGATGAAGCCAGCATGGCAAGTGATGATTATGATGAAGCAGATTTAATGGAAATTGACAACTATGAAAAGATGCCCTTTGTGTGAAACTGAGTCTGAAAGTGAACAAGATATTGATATGCAATCCTGTGATGAACAACCAGAGGAACAAAATCCAGAGGAACCAGAAAGTGATTTGAACAATGGAGGTTTTGTTTCTAGAAAGTTGCCTGCAGCCTGTAGACATTTCAGAAGAGATTCTCTTTTCACTGATAACACATATTGTGTGGCTCCTGCAGAAAGAAACAATCCTGTTAGCTTCTTCAGAACTCCTCATTTGGAAGCCATGGCATTTCCTGTGCAGTTTCCTACTGGTCAGAATACACTGGATGAAAAGAGACGCCTTAAACTCACACCAAGTGCTTACTTCAAGTCAAGGCTTTTCAACATTGATGCAAGATTTGCTAAAGATACAAATTACCTGTTTTTCTCACAGTTTGTCACTGAAATACACTTGGCTAATTCCAGCATGACAATACAGCTAAGGAAAGGTAAAACTATGACCAAAGATGGACGCAAAATCACATCAGGAATGTTACAAAGTAAGACAGAAGTAGAGAAGCTGGTAAGAAATAAAGATGCAATCAGATTTATGCAGCCACTCAGAGGAACTCCAGCTTACTGGCAGAAAACTACAAGAGATCTATTCAGTATGGTTCGTCAAATAGGAACACCTCAGTTCTTTGTCACTTTCTCTGCTGCTGAGATGAGATGGCCTGAAGTGATTCAAGCAATAAAGAGACAGCAAGGTGAAGAGGTTGATTTTGAAGCCCTGGACTGGTCAGAAAAGTGTGAAATTCTAAGATCAAATCCAGTAACCACCATGCGAATGTTTGATAAGCGTGTTGAGGCTTTGTTCAGAGATTTGCTTTTTTCTCCTGCACAGCCCCTTGGTGAAATCATTGATTACTTTTACAGAGTTGAGTTCCAGCACAGAGGTAGTCCGCATATACACATGTTGCTGTGGATTCGAGAAAAGGTAGAAGTAGATGTGGATGACGACCAAACTGTCTGTGACTTTGTGGACAGATACATCTCAGCTCAACTCCCTGATCCAGAAAAACAGCCTGAACTGCACAAAAAGTCACTGAACTACAAAAGCACAGCAAAACCACACAAAGACATGCTTTAAGAGTGTGAACTCTGGTTGTAGATTTGGCTTTCCAAACCACCAGCCACAAGAACAATGATTGTGAGACAGGATGAGGATTCAGACACTGAAGCTGCAAAAGCCAAACTCAGACCTTTGATGAACCTGCTGAAGGAACCTGAAGCTGCTTCTCTCACCATAGAGCAGATTCTGTCACGATGCAACTTGACAATGAATGAGTATGAACAATGCCTCCAAGACATAAACAAGAAAACAGCTCTTATTCTGAAACGTGACCCAAAGGACTGTTGGATCAACAATTACAACCCAGACCTGCTTGAAGCCTGGAACTCTAATTTAGATGTCTCGTTAATATTGAATGCCTATTCATGTATAGAATATCTCTGTAAATATATAACGAAGAAAGAATCTGGCCTCTCTGAATACCTGAAGACAGTTATTGATAACTCTGATAAGAACACGGTCAATGAATGTGATGAAATGAGAGCTGTGATGCAGGCTTATTCAAAAAAGAGAGAAATCAGCGCACAGGAGTGTGTGACTCGAGTCTGTGGCCTAAAAATGAAAAAAATGTTCCCGCAGTGTTGTATTTGTACCAACAGATGATAACCCAGTAAAATGAGTCGCCCGATGAGCTACCTGGAATCCACAACACATGACAGTTGTAATATTTGGATGACAAGTTTGAGTGATAAATACAAATGCAGACCTGAGACACCAGAATATGAGGAAATGTCCTGGCTGATTTTGCTGCCCTGTGCCGGTTGGTGAGTGGTCCAAATGAAGGAAAAGATGTGCTTCCTCTTCTAAACCAGCTTGGATTTGTACAAAGGCGAAAGAATGATAAACCAGCTATAATCAGGTATTACCACTGCTCACAAGAAAAAGATCCCGAGCAATATTATGGTCGACTGTTGAGACTTTACCTTCCACACAGATCAGAGCAGGAACTGAAACCACAAGGATTCCAAACCTATCAGTCCTTCTACAACTCAGGTTGTGTACGACTTCCATGTTCAGACCACAGTGAGTCTGTGAAAAGGGTTGTGAAGAGAAATAAAGACAAGTATGAGAAGAACTCTGAGGATATTGAGAGTGCACTGGAAGAGTTTGAACAAAATAGGGACGTTGTGATTGATGAATGGTGTAATCTGGCTCCTGAATCTGAAGTTGTGAGGTTGCAATGTGATGAGAATCTTCCTGAGAGACATTCTGATGATGAGAATGAACAGGAGAATGTTCCCCGACTACAGTCGTCAGTCTGATGCTGTAACACAGATCAGAGCCATCAGAGAACAACCTGCAGTCGATCCAGCTGTGGTACGTGTAATGTATCAGAATCTGAACCAGAAGCAGGCCTGCGTGTTCTATGCTATAAGAGACTGGTGTATTCAGCGAGTTTGTGGTTTGAACCCAGATCCATTTTTCTTCTATATCAACGGTGGTGCAGGAACTGGAAAGTCACATCTGATTAAATGTATTCACTCTGAAGCATCAAAGATCCTGAGCAGACTGCCTGCTAATGCAGAAGAAGCTGACATATCAAATCCAACTGTTTTACTGACTTCATTTACTGGGACAGCAGCTTTTTCTATCAATGGCTCTACGTTACATTCCCTACTGAAACTACCCAGGAGTCTGAAACCACCCATTCAAGGACTTGGTAACCAACTGGATGAAGTCAGATCTGAGCTTATGAATGCTGAAATTATTGTTATTGATGAGATTTCGATGGTTTCAAAACCCTTTTGCTTATGTGGATGCAAGACTGAAACAAATCAAAGGCACTCAGAGACCTTTTGGTGGAATGTCAGTTTTAGCTGTTGGAGATTTTTACCAGCTGCCACCAGTGCGACAGTCTAAGCCTCTCTGTGTTTATGATCCAGAACAGATTGACCTGTGGCAGGAACATTTTCAGATGATCACTCTAACCGAGATCATGCGTCAGAAAGATGATGTGGCCTTTGCAGAGATGTTGAACAGGATTAGAATCAAAGAAAAGACAGATGAGCTTTCTCAGTGCGACAGAGATTTGTTGTCACAGGCTGTGACTGCACCAGAAGAATGTCCAATCGAGGTCTTACACATTTATGCCACCAACAAGAATGTGGAATCCCACAACACAGATACGCTCAAGAAGCTTCATTCAAACATTATAATCATCAATGCAGACGATTTCCAGAAGGATAAATGTACAGGCAGAATGGCACGAAGAGACAGACCATTTACAGGTGGGCGAAATGATTTACCCGACACCCTGAATGTTGCTGAAGGAGCTCGAGTGATGCTGACCAGAAACTTGGACACACTAAACGGTTTGGTCAATGGTGCTTTTGGTATACTGATAAAGGTGGTGAGATCTGAAAATGATGGACAAATAATTAAACTGGGGCTCAGAATGGACAACCGGCAGTCTGTAAGAAACAACCGCAGTGCTAATGCAGCATCTGATGATCTGGTTTATATTGAGAGCAGAGGAGAGTCTGAAGTTTAAAGGAGCGGCACGCAGACAGTTTCCTGTAAAGCTAGCATTTGCCTGCACAATCCACAAAACCCAGGGTCTTACAACACAGACAGCTGTAGTTTCAATGAAGAACATTTTTGAACCAGGTATGGCTTATGTTGCTCTCAGCAGGGTGACGCCTCTCAGTGGACTCTATTTACAGGACTTGGATGAGAAAAAGATTTACGCCAATCCCGAGGTAACTGCAGCGCTCCAAACCATGAGACAAGCCAGCGTTGAGGAAATGATGCCTCTTCTTCAGGTCAGAGAAACAGCCAGCAGACCTGACACTCTTACACTGATCCATCACAATACGGAGGGTTTGCCATCTCACATCAGTGACATCAAGAGTCATCATGAAATGTGTTTAGCAGATGTTTTGTGTCTCACTGAGTCTCACCTTCAAGGCTCCTTTGTTGCAGACAGTCTTCATTTGGACGGCTACACCATGTTCAAACGCAACAGACATGTGTCCTACACAAACTTTCCTCACATGGCCAGCAGAAGTGGTGGTGGAGTTGTTGTGTATTTGAGGAATCATTTTCAGGTTCAGGTAAAACAGTATCTGCATAATGTCACTGATCTTGAGTTCTTAGTGTTAAAGGTTCAGGCTCCATTCCCTGCGCTCATTGCTGTTGTGTACAGACCTCCAGACTACAGTTTGACACCATTCATGCAAAACCTGGTAAGTCTTTTAGATTCACTTGAAATAATGGACTGTCACCCAATAATTGTGTGTGGAGATTTTAATGAGAACCAGTTACAGAGTGGAAGAAAACAGATTCTGGAGCAGTTTCAGTCGAGAGGGTATTCACAGCTGATCACTTCTGCCACTACAGACAAGAACACCCTGCTTGACCTCATTTTTATTTCTCAGCCACAGCACAGTCTCCATTCAGGTGTCCTGAGGACATATTACAGTTACCACAACCCTGTGTTTTGTGTCCTGTCCTCCAGCCAATCATGAAGTCGTCTGGTGAGTTTTGAAACAATTACAGATCATGTTTGTTACAGAGTTTACTGATTGTAGAGCATTAAAAAGATTTTCATTGAAAATCTTATTTCTTCATATTGTCTTCCTACTTTGTCTGTAAGAAGACCCTTTCTTATTGCAATGTTATTAATCATTTCACCAAATCATGGCTGTACTTCATGCAGAGCTGGGAGATCTGCTTTCTGTTATCATGCACCTCAGATCTGAAATATGCTGCAAAAGTATTAAACAGACATAATTTATTTTTATTCTCATGTTTTAAATGACTAAATCTACTAATGCATTTTTTCATGGATGTTAATTGTCATCTCCTTTTTGATACTTTTTTACTCTGATGTATGTATCTCAACAAACGAGAGCTTCCCCTCAAAGGGCTTTCAAATATGAAATAGTAAATAAATAAATCCCAGATAAATGCAGGTATTTATTATGGGTCACATGAATAATAACAGAAAATTATATTTTCTTGATTATAGTAGATTTTGTAGAATCAAACGTTTTGGGAATGAATGAGTTTTTGCTTATCATGTTTTACAGGTAAAAAATGTTAAAAGTTTTAAACTATCTTTAGGCTACTAGAGATGTCTATAATGATACATTATGTAGAGAAAAACATTTTACAGCTTACAGAATATATATTAAATCTGATTTAGAAGTACATGGAAAGTTTCTGCATCCATTTTCTGACTTGGCCTTTATCCGGGTGGGTTTGGGTTTGGGTGGATAAAGGCCAAGTCAGAATTCTCTGAGCAGCTGGAAAAAGCTGCTAATAAACAAAGACATCAGAAAGCGGGGCTTTAGGTGTAGCCCCGCTTTCTGACGCACTAATTAGATTTAGTAACTGACACCCCATACCAGCATTACATAGACACTTGGGGCTGAGATGGGTGGGTGGGGAGGGTGGGTGGTGTTAAAAGCACTTTATGTTTTGTAGATGTATTTTTTCAGACAGGGCACACACAGTCCTGTTTCCTTTGTGGGAAAACCTTCAAACTTCACCATCCTCAGCTGAAACAACAACATCTTAACACCATCTTCATGAACTGTTGAGCCAAACCTGATCCATCAGTGCTGGACTGCACAGATAACTACATGCCACAAGGAGACTGCTGTGTTATGAACTGCCATACCAGTGTGTCTTCAATGGAGAAGATGACACACCATCACCTGACCTCCTGCCTGATCTGGAGACCATCATCATGCTGCCACACTACACACCTCTGAGACCCTCAATGATGACTGATACTGAGGAAACTGTATTTCCTGTCAGAGATGCTCAGTGATCCTCAGAGCAGAGAGAGGTATGATTCTTTATCTTTGATTAAAAAAATGTCATTGCTTTTAATTCATTTAATTAATTTAAATCCTGTTTATTGCATAAAGAATTCCACACTCAAATGATTATACTTGTTGACACTTTTTGAGTTTTAATTCACAATATGGATTACAAATCTATGCTTTTTCTACTCTGTCTCTCTGTGCAGGTACTGCTGTCTCCTGAGTTCTTCAGTGTCCCAACTGAGACATTCAAACCTCATTGCAGAGCTCATGCCTTTCCTCACCATCATGTGAGTGTGAGATTGCTCTGGATTCTGGTTATGTGGCCTGCAGCACCTATAAGGTATTTCAACATTGTCCATTTTATAACTTATTTCTAGTTTTAGGCCTTAACACAAATAAAATGTTCCTTTTTCTGTATTTTTTTAGAACAAGCTCGTACAGTGTGCCTGCATTCCAGCTTCTTAGACTCTACGTAAGTGGACAGTATCAGTGTTTGGCCGCTCTTACAGACACCGACTTCTGTCAACTCACTGCTACTGATCAGGCACCTCACTTCAGGAAGACAGAGGGCTGCAAGCCTGTCATCGCTTCCAGTGTGGCTTTGAATTCTTGGGGTAGTATCAGATTTTCCCACAAATATTCAAAGGTAACACTTATTTTAAGCTTAGTTATTAAATCAAAAGTCTTCCTTGTGTTAATTTTTTTATTATTATTTTATTTTATTTATTTATTTTTCTTTTAGATTTATATGCAGTGATCGGATGTGGTGGAGCTTTGTTAACTGTGTGTAAAAAACATCTGTTTGTGATGATATTTACAATGAGGCTTTAAGGTGACAGTTTCCATGTAATTTCAGTCCTTTTACTAAGCAAAAACATGTTTGCAATTAACATATTTTTTCAGTTTTGTCTTTTGGATTTATGGTTAACATTCCTCTGTGACAGCAAATACTAAACTGGTCCAAGTAACCAGCATATCATTGGTTAAAGGCAAAAGGACCACATGTCACACTAGCAATGAATTTTTGACTGTGTTTGTGTCACCAGATTTAACAAACAATATCAGACATATGAAACTGAACTCTGGATTAATGTCTAGATGTTTTTGTGTTTTTTTTTTTTGTTGAATAATTATTTTGTAGGATTAAACTCAATCTATTTACCCAAACAATGTAACTTGTTTGGGTAAATAGTGGATTAATATATCTAAGTCTATAAGTATAGCAAGCTGAATTCATACAAACACACAGCTCTAAATCTTGAATTGTAGGATGTACAAAAATGATCATGTCATTATTATGGACATTTAAATAACTATATCTATTGCACTATTAGACATATTCTTTATAGAAATTACACAATCTCAAAATGTGAAAAAGAAAATGTTTAAGAGAATAAATAATGTGTGTTTGTATGAATCCTGCCTTAGTATGGGGTGTCAGTAACTACATTAGTATAGACTAGGTCTAACAGTGGTTTTCGACATCTGCTCTAATATATATAGATAATGGGTCAGACATATAAAGTCATTTTGAAAAGTTCATAAAGGTCACATCAATTTATATGTGTTCCTCTTTTATATTTTATATCAGGTCACACAGCTGACTTGAGTTTTGATCAGAGTAGAACCATAACATTCATGCTAATGGTTCTACTGTTTACAGTTACTTTATGATGGATTTCATCCTGGTCACAGCACTATGTGAAAAGCTGTTAGAGGTAAAGTTAACCCAATTAATACCTCATCATAAGTCACTCTTTAACGCAAAGCAGTGATTATTTTCACTGTAATTTATTTCACAATAATGTTCTTTATTTGATCCCTGTTTCTTTAAATATGCACATCGATTGTTCAGCTGTGTGACTCTCTACACCTCAAATATATCAAAATGTGGACTTCATTTCGACAGTATTTTGTAGATTGGTACCATATTTATCATAAAATCAGGAAACTGTAAACTAACTGAAAAATGAAGCTTATGAAAATTTTAACGTGGCATTGGAACATGTTGTTTATCCTTGCCAAATGGTATTTACACAAAGCTCCAAATCAGAGCATATATTTTTCTCTCTCACTTGCTGTTTATATATGTGTATATTTTTGCAGTTAATAGCCTATCATGTGTCTGCGCATCTTAGGGCCATAAACATAAACATGGCAAACAAGGATATGTTCACAATTCCAACAGATGCTTCAGTTGTTTGTATAGATGTTAGATTCATTTGATTTGCATTTTCTATTAATATTTTTCTGTTTGTCCCAAATGGGATTTTTATTTCTGTATGCCATTATTGTAATCATTGGAAACAACTGAGTAAATATTTTGTATCATATGTTTCTAAATATATTTGAATGTTCTACTTTTCTACTACTGGTTTTCTACTTTCTAAACTTTCTGTCACTCTTTGGCATTTCAATAACATTATTTTTGGGTGTTTTTATCTCTGACCGCAGCATCTTGTGCATTTATTACCTAAATGTTGTTTGTGTGGGTTTTGTTTTGTTTTGGGTTTTTTTTGTTTGTTTTGTTGTTTTTGTTTTTTTTTGCCATTTTTAGATTTCACCAGCTGTGTAAACTCTGTTATTTTCCCTTGGTTTTGTTCCACATCAGTTTATCTGCTGGCTGATTTTCTTCCTTTTCTAATGTTTCTGGTAATTTTAACAGATAAACAAGTAACTTTGAGGTTACTTTAGCCTTTTCAGCTGTTATCTGTTGACAGTTTTGCCTAATTATTACATTTCTGCAAAATTATAGCAGTTCTGGTAACTTGTAATATTTCTGCCAAGTTTTTAATTTTCTACTAAATTATATTATTTTTGCTAGGTTACACTACTTTTATTTATTATGTGATGTTATGTTAAGTTATGTTATTCTAAATTATTTCATTTCTGCTAAGTTGTAGCTTCTGGTAAACTACAACATTTCTGCTGAATTGTTATGTTTCTTCTAAGTTATTGCATTTCTGCTAAGTTATTACATTTTTGTTAACTTGATGTTGTTCTGCAACGTAATTAAAATTCAACAACTTGTTAATCACTGACTTTGATTTCTTCAGCTATTTTCAACTATTTTCACCAGACAGCTTCAGCTTTAAAGCATCCACACTGCATTTTCGCAGGAAATGCAAATTTTTCTAGTTCTTTATTATTGTGTGGATGCTTTATGCATCCACACTATTGAGTTCCTGTTTCTCTTTATTCTTTATACTTTATTATTCTAGTTGCCACTTTTTGTACGTTTTTGGCACTTAACTACTTTAACAATTTTCAGCCGATTTTCACCGCTCAAATTTTAAACTATTCTGCTATTTCTGCTAATGATGGCTATGACTTTTGGTATTTTATGCTGTTATACTTTTTAAAATATTAAGCTTTTTTCCTTTAATTTGTCCCATTGAAATGAATGGAAACTTCCACAATTCTGCTAAAACTTGCTTGTTTTTGAAACTTAACTACATTCTCATACTTTCGCCTAGAACAACCATTCAAATTTTAAAATGTTCACAAATTATTGGGCTATTCATGAATGATTCAGCTTTTTCATATCTGTTACCGTTTTCATCTTATCCTCTTTAAGTTTTGACTTTCATTTTGTGATTTTCACAAAATACATGCGTTGTTATGGTTGCTATGCACTTGGCTTCCAGTGTGCCACTGTAGGTTTCGCAGTCTTCTTCATGTCCGAACAACTTCTTGCTACTTGCTCAATTTTCACTCAACTTCCACAAATTATACATCAAAACGTAGGTATTTTTGCTGGCTTTCAGAAAATGTCACCATCATTGTTGTGAGATTTATAGAATTTTGGCAAATCTCCTCAGACCAACACAAAAGTCGCAAAACTCTCCATAGAAAGTCAATGGAGAGTTTGTTCAAAATCATCGCTGATTTCTGTAATGACAGGCATATTCGAATCGTCATATCTCTTAACGAAGCGATGTTAAAACATGAGGCTTGTCCCGTATATCTTCAGACACTCCTGACGCTCACAATTCAAGAATTTTTTTCTCACCTATTACCGTTCTGAAATGAGTTAGACTTGTTTGAGGGTAGGAAATTCGTCCTTCGCTCAGATTTCTTCAGATTTCAAACTCTGAAATGAACAACTTTTTCTCTCGTCATATCTTTTTGATGGATTTCCACAGAGACCTGAAAATTTCCATGATTGTTCACCAAAGCCTGCTGTCTCTTACGGTGAAAGAATGATATCAATACTCCAAATAGATTTAGAGTTAGAAAGCGTTGTTTGAGGGCAAGTCAAGGCAGTTTTCGCTTGCCTCTACTCAGTTATGGTGCATTAGAAGTCAAATATCTTCAATAATTCATATTTTAATGATAAAGTGTCAACACTTTAAGATTCCCCATCTCTTCTGAACAAAACGGTGTAAGAATGACCATTCTAGCCCCTACGGTTAGGAAATTATGGCCATTTGTTTGAGAGGAATCCTCAGTATGAGAAATTCACTGCAGAAATCCTGTCTCTGTGCTCTGTGTGTGTAAAAAACGGCTGCACCTGTTTTGGCGGGAAAAAGTACACAGCCTCTCTGATTGGTGGATTCAAATTTAGCAGCTCCCAGGCTGCTTGACTGAGCTAGAAACTTGATTTTCTCTCCCTGTTTGTGTGTGTGTGTGTGTGTGTGTGTGTGTGTGTGTGTGTGTGTGTGAGAGAGAGAGAGAGAGAGAGAGGAGAGAGTTTTTATTGGAGCATCTTATTGTATGATTTAAATTCAATATATTTAGACTGGTTGACTGAATTTGATCCTGTGTGTGTCTCTCTGTGCTTGTGGGACTTTTTGCAGCTGTTCATTTTGCTTTTCCAATTTTTCTATTTAAGTTATTACTATTGTGCTAAGTCATAGCATTTGTGCTGCTTTTCAGTATTTGTGCTAAATACAGCATTTCTGCTAAATCATACTATTTCTGCTATTTTATAAGATTTGTGCTAAATACAGCATTTGTGCTAAATCATACTATTTCTGCTATTTTATAGGATTTGTACTTAATATAATATTTCTGCTTAATTATAGTATTTGTGCTAAAACATAGTATTTCTACTAAACGCAGTATTTCTGGGTAATCATAGTATTTCTATGTATTCCTGCCAGCTCCTCAGGAAGCCAATCCTCTGTGAGGACTGTAATTTTCAAATTGACATATCAAGTCATGCACGGCTTCCCAGCCAGCCAATCATATCTGAGTCCTGGCACATTCAAATTTGCATATTGGGACCTTCATGGCTTCCCAGCCAGCCAATCATATCTGAGTCCTGGCACATTTAAATTTCATATTGTTCCTTCATGGCTTCCCAGCCAGCCAATCATATCTGAGTCGTGGCACATTTAAATTTGAATATTGGGACCTTCATGGCTTCTAAGCCCACCAATCATCTATGTCATATATCTCTAATATTTCATATTTTTATTTTAAATGTCTTCTGAATAAAATGGTCTAAGAATGACTGTTTTAGCCCCTACGGTTAGGAAATTATGGTCATTTGTTTGAGGGGAGTCGTCATTATGAGAAATAGACTGCAAAAGTCCTGTGTCTCTCTGTGCTGCGTGCACCTGTTTTGGCAGGAAAAAGTGCACAGGCTCTCTGATTGGTGGATTCAAATTCAGCAGCTCCCAGGCTGCTTGACTGAGCTAGAAACTTACTTCTCTCCCTGTGTGTGTGTGTGTGTGTGTGTGTGTGTGTGTGTGTGTGTGTGTGTGTGTGTGTGTGTGTGTGTGTGTGTGTGTGTGTGTGTGTGTGTGTGTGTGAGAGAGAGAGAGAGAGAGAGAGAGAGAGAGAGAGAGAAAGCCTTTTTATGGGATGATCTCATTGTAAGATTCAAATTCAATATATTTAGACTGGTTGACTGAATTGGATCGTGTGTGTGTGTGTGTGTGTGTGTGTGTGTGTGTGTGACAGAGAGAGAGAGAGAGAAAGCCTTTTTATGGGATGATCTCATTGTAAGATTCAAATTCAATATATTTAGACTGGTTGACTGAATTGGATCTTGTGTGTGTGTGTGTGTGTGTGTGTGTGTGTGTGTGTGTGTGTGTGTGTGTGTGTGACAGAGAGAGAGAGAGCCTTTTATGGGATGATCTCATTGTAAGATTTAAATTCAATATATTTAGACTGGTTGACTGAATTGGATCTTGTGTGTGTGTGTGTGTGTGTGTGTGTGTGTGTGTGTGTGTGTGTGTGACAGAGAGAGAGAGGGAGAGAGAGAGATTGAGAGAGAAAAGCCTCTTTATGGGATGATCTCATTGTAAGATTCAAATTCAATATATTTAGACTGGTTGACTGAATTGGATCTTGTGTGTGTGTGTGTGTGTGTGTGTGTGTGTGTGTGTGTGTGTGTGTGTGTGTGTGTGTGTGAGAGAGAGAGAGAGAGAGAGAGAGAGAGAAAGCCTTTTTATGGGATGATCTCATTGTAAGATTCAAATTCAATATATTTAGACTGGTTGACTGAATTGGATCCTGTGAGTGTGTGTGTGTCTCTGTGCATGTGTGTTTCCATATGTGTCCATATTTGTGATTGTGTGGCTGTTATATATTTTTTATCGATTTTTTTCATTTAACAAGTATATTTGAAGGACCCTTAGCATGTTCAGCATTTTTTCAGCTGTCCATTTTGCTTTTCCAATTTTTCTGTTTAAGTT